>NC_140094.1:3422649-3591013 GCF_964237585.1 Gallinula chloropus
CCAGCTACACCAACACCCATCTGAGCAGCTGCTGGCAGGCAGGGGTGACACAGGGCACCACGCTCAGTCCCACCAACCTGGAGACACCCTGATCTAAACCCATCCCAAAGCCATCCCGGGAATGATCGAGCGGATGCAAAGGGAAACACAGTGCATGGCTGGGAAGCACAAATGCCAACAGCCACATCAGAACCCTGCCCATGGCCCTGTCTGCTCTGCTGAATCTAACACCTTGTCTTTACAACACAGACTCGCTTCACCTGCAAAACACATCAAAGGCAGCGCTTGGGAAAGCCAGACAAGGCTACACTGGTTAGAGCTGAGGGCAGCGTGTAGGAAACAAAGGGTGAGATGGTGGTTGTACATACTGCTTTGGGTGTCCCTCTCGCCGGCTCGCTTTGGCTTCTGCAAGAAGAAAGGAAGGGGATCAGAACTCAAACTAAAGCACTTGCACCCAACAGAAAGCTCAGACAACAGAGCCTAAAGCCTCACCATCCCAGGGGGATGTTCTAAGAGCTCAAAGCCTACATCTTGAAATCAAGCCCCACAACAAGGCCACAGGTTGAAGCGCGAGGTGCTGGCACCCAGACTGACCGGGGAATGCCTGAAAGCAACAGCTACTGCAGGAAGATGCTCACTGCACACACGCAGCACCAGGCACAGGCAGGTTTGGGCCTTGCAGATGCTGCCGGGGGACTGCAGCTTGAACAAGGTAAAGGCCCTCTGAAGGCCTCTGCAAGCCCAGATCCTGAAACGAGGTAGCACACTGACACCCCTAACAAAGAATCCCAAGTCCGATGGGTACTTACGCAGCAGGTCTTTTCCGCGCAGCTTTTCCTCCTCCAGCAGAGTCTCTGCTCCCAGTTCCCAATGAGTCCCGGGGCACCAGGGGTTTGTCGTTGGGATATTCTGAACACAGTGGCAATAGAGACAAAGACATCAGTCCACTGCTGAGAAGGGATGTTCATATGTCATTACAGAGCCCTTCAGGGACACTGGCCACAGGTACAGGAGCAAAACGTTACAGGTACCATTGCGTTGCTCAATATCAAAGTACAAGAGTCTGCAAAGTTATTTAGGGACAGACTGGTAATGGCCCAGGGGGTTGAGCTGATGGGGCACCTGCATCCCCCTCACCAGCTGCTGTCCCCAGCCGCAGGCAGGGGCACAGAGAGCAGCAACGGCAGAAGCTGCACTCTGCGGGGGAGGGAGCTGCACCTCAGAGGAGGGCTCCAGCCTGGAAAGGAGCTGCACCCCAGGAGGGACCTGCACCTTGTCGGGGAGCTGCACCCCGGGGGCACCTGCCCCAGCCCGCCCCGGGCTCCCCAGGGGCCCCGGAACTCCCTGCCAGGCACTGGAGGGTGGCCTCGCCCTCCCCCAGCCCAGAAGGCAGCACGCGGGCAGTAACTGCTGCCAACGTCCCTGCTGGGGGAAGCTCAGATGGGTGATGGGCTGAGCCATGGGACGGCAGAGGCAGCTGGGGGTCTCCTGGGGGGCAGGAGCACCGGGAGGAGCGGGAGCCTGCTGCCTTACCTGCCATGGCGCCTGCAGAGTGGGGTTTGTTTGGGGCGCCGTTGCCATGCCGATCATCCCGCCAGTAACGGCTGCAGCCAGCCCTGCCATGCTTTGGCTTCTCACCCCACAGACACACTGCCCTGTGGAGATGAGAGTGTCCTGGAGAAACCCTATCCTTCTTCTTCCTATTAATGGAGAGACAGAGGGGAGGTGAGGTAGAAACAAGAAGAGGAATCCAGGGGGAAATGTCACTCATGACGGGAGGGAGACAAAGCAATGCAATCCCTAAGGAAAGCCTTCTGGGGTGTGTGATTTTGCATGGTAAAGATATCGATAGGCTAACCCAGTGGAAGTGTGAGGAAACAGAATTGGAGGAAGTTCTGCAACTAATGCTTTTTAAAGAGAAAAGGGAAATGGGGTGACATTGGCTTTGCTGATCTGTTTTCACCCTCCGAGATCATGCAAAATGGCAGAGGGAGTGTGGGCTCACGACACCACAGGATCCCTTAGTCTTGGCTTTAGAGAACAAGAGAGAAAGAGAAGCGACTGAAGAGATGCTGCTCTGCTGGTAGTACAGGGGAGTGTTGGACTTGGGATGGGGCTTCTAGAAGAAAAGCAGGGATGAAATACCAGAACTGCATGAAGTAGGATCCCCTCCCTTGTTCTGGTGAGAGGGAAAGTGCATCAGGTGAAGAATCCTCCCACCTCTCCTGCTCTGGTCCTGTCGCAAGTTGCACCAGAAGTAAAGCTGACAAAGGCCCAGATTACCAGCCCCTTTACGAGACGCTGTGGGACCAGCAGGGGAAACAGGAGATGTTTTGATGGGCTGTATTCCTAAAGGATCAGGGTGGCTGTGTGGAGATGGAAAGGCCTGGCAAGTATTACCACAGAAACGCAGCGCAACAGGGTCTTTAGGACACCAAATTCCTGGGCACCCAATTTCTAATCACTCGCACCCTCCAGCAGGAAGTCTAAGAACCCCTTGGAGGACAATGCACAAAAAGGGACTAAAGCCCCTAGCAGTACGGCCTCGTGCTTTCCAACATTTGGTTCCCCCATTGCCATGAGGAAGGGAACTGGGTAAAGCCCGAGTTCGTCTGTCTGCCAGCATGGGGTTATTCCAAAAGGACACAAGAGATGCCAGCCAGCCAGATGACAAACAGAGGTTTCTTCCTTAAGGGACGTAGTTAGAGCAAAGCAGAGAGCATTCGATTTGCTCCCTGCCAAGGAAGGAGGGGTGTGCATGGGAATAAATCAAAGCTGCTGTGCAGCCAGAAATCAGGAAAAGGGAACTGAAGCAGAGTTAAAGAATACACGGTGTCAGAGTTTTGCCTGCTGGGTGTTGGATGAGACCGGGGGCTGCAGAAAATGGCTGCTGTAAGGAGCAGCCAGAAGCTCTCTGCAGGCCCCAGGCTCTAAACATCAGCCAATTCAAGGCCAGAGTTGCTGCTGACCAAGGCTGAGCCCATCAGCGATGGTCACGACACAAAAACCACAAGCAGCTGCATTTTTCCCCAGAGAAGGGAGTGAGAAGATGTGAGAAGCTGTGGAGTCACCAAGGACAGGGAAGCGAGGGAGGAGGTGTCCCAGGTGCTGGAGAGAAAGATGCCCCAGCAGCCCCTGCAGAAACCCATGGTGGAGCGGGTGTCCCCCCAGAGCCCATGGAAATGGCCCAGACCCCACCTGCAGCCCATGGAGAGGCCCCATGCTGGATGGAGCAGGGAGAGAGAGACAGGAGATGCTGTGACCTGTGTTGGAGCAAGTCCCTGACAGCACTTGCAGCCCCTGGACAGAGACAGAGACACAGAGATGAGCGAGAGAGAGGTTTGTGTAGCAGGGGGAGGGTGTGGAATGAATGACCCCCTCCTTGGCTGAGAAAGAAACCAACTTGTGAGGAACTGAGCGAAGTCCCCATCTCCCATCCCCTGCCCTTCCCTGTGCCATGATGGGGGGAAAGTAGGCAGTGAATTCCTAACTGGAGTGAAGTCTGCTAAGAAGGGAGCAGGGTGGGGGAGGTAGAGCTGGAAAAAAAAAAAACCTGATGAAGAAGTGACTGAGAACCCCATCTCCCAGGCCCTGCCCCCCATGTGCCCTGATGCAGGGGAAGAAGGGAGCAAAATCCTGACTAAAGTCTGATAAGAAGGGAGGGGTGGGGAAGGTGTTTTAAGATCTGGTCGTGCTTCTCATTACCCGACTCTGGTGTCACGGGGTGTGTAGTGCAGTGAAATAAATTAGAGAGTTTTTTTCCTTCACTCTGTGTTGAGTCTGTTTTGCCCATGTCATTGGTGACAGGATGATCTCTCCCTGTCCTTACATTGACTCCTAAGATTCTCAATATTATTTCCTCCCCTGTCCAAGTACAAAGGGGTGTGATAGACTGACTTTGGTGGGCATCTCGCCTCCAGACAGGGCTAAACCACCACAGACAGGGTGATATTTCGAGGTCCCATTTTCAGGCCACTCTTCACCATGAACCAAGTGATATTGTCACCACCCCTCACTACAATGCCCTTCGAATTTACCCCTACTCAGGGGCGTCCCTCCCAATTTTCTCCCATTCTCCAAGACGCTTGCAAAGGGAGCAGAGGGAGGAACTTTCTGGAACCACTGGCACCCGTTTCGCTGCCAAAAAAAGAAGTTCCTAAACCATCTGGATTTGGCTCATCCAGCCAAATCCCAAATGCCCAAATACAAACCTGCCCTGCCATCACTGCCCTGCAGGACTGCCACAACGAGTGGAAACAAAGCCATGCCCTGCTTTGGGCAGAGAGTCGAATACTAGAGACATCTCTGATCAGCATATCGTCCTTTGCTGGGATGAGCACAATCAGGGGGGTCGACTCTGACAGGCAAGAGAACCAGCTCACCTGGGCTGCTCTGCGGCCACCTCTGCGCTCAGGCGGGTCTCAGCCTTGCTCGCCAGTCGCTGTCACCTCCCTGCAGCACGCTCTCCAGACCATGGCACGGCTTCCAACTTGGATCAAACAGGAGCTCAAGGACTGGGGCCGGTGCCCATAATTGCTGCTTTTGTCTCTCCCTACGGTCCTCTGTCCAGATCCTTGTCCCCACTTTGGGATTCCTCCCTCTGTCAGGAGCCCATCAGGATCTTGTTCTTTCCCTTTCTGTCTCGACTGACTCCTCTTCTTCTCCTTTCATCCTCCCCTCCCTGCCCCACAGACACTGGCTAATGGTCTCTTTCCCTGACAGCCTGTCTGTCCCTCCTAATCCCCCCCTGTCTGGCCCAGAGCCTCGTGCTCTGCTTCCCTTCCTCCACACGTCTCTCTCCCGCTCCCTGCCCTGGGCTCTTTCCTCTCTGTCCTTTCTGCTCCCACCTGCCTTTGCTGTGTCCCCTCTGTTCTGCGCCCTGGCCCGGCCCCTGTCCCTCCGTCCCTCTGTCCATCTGCTGTCCCCCTCTCGGTGCAGGGCCAGGGCAGCCTCAGGGAGCAGCCATGGGGCCTGTGGGAGCTGGGACAGGCCAGGGAATGGTGTCCCCAGAGGCTCAGGCACAGCAAGGGGAGCCCCGGGGCATGCTGGGAGCTGTAGGCCTGGGGCACAGGGCTGCCAGGCGGCCATGCTGGTCTGGGCCGGCCCAGGCTCTGCTCCAGCTGCAGCCAAGCTGAGCTGAGGCCTGGGCTCCCAGTGAGGACAGCGAGGCCGGGCGCAGGGCGCAAGGAGACGTTGTCAGAGCCTCCCTGAGACCAGGCATTGGGCACCCCGACTCCCAGAGACCCCTCTGTGCCCTCCCCGCTGCTTTAGTTGCTGCAGTCAGAGGAGCAGTGTGTTCTTCTCTTTAGCCTGAGCAGCTCTCACTACTGCTGCCCTGCTCAGGGACTGGGAACATTCGGCTTCCTTGGGCTATCTCTGGCGAGGTCACTGTTGCCCCAGCTGCCTTCTCCTGGCTGGGAAACACTGCATTTGTCCATCAGTCCTTGCATGGGCAAGATGCAGGCAGACAGGATTCTTTCCTGTCTGAAACCTAGGTGGCTGCCCTTCAGCTCCCACCGGGAGCTGTCAGGCAGAAGCTAGCGCTTCCTTACAGGCTTTGCTCTAAGAATCACGAAAATCAGTGTGGAAAGTCTTTCTGAGATCACCATCAGCCCCCTCCACCAGCAAGTAGCTTCTGCTCCTGTTTTTCTCCCCCCTTTCCTAAAGAAACGTTCCTTTTTCAGTCTTGTCTTTTCAAACCTGAAACTTTATTTAAATAAAAGAACAAAAATTATAAATAAAATGAAACAAACGTGGTGCAAGTGCACATCCCCTTGTGGAACAGTCTGCTGCTGCTGGTGCTGCTGAAGCTAGTGACGGGGCCATTTGCCATGGCCGGTTCCGCTGTTGAACCTGTTCACAAGCTGCAGGCAGAAAACAGTGACAAAAAGGTACCATGAAACTGCCAATGACAGACGAACAAAGCGTCACCCCCGCCCCTGAGTCACATCCCCTGTGTGTTCCTGTACACGCTCTCGGCCCCACAGGAAATCAACAGACAGAGCTAGGGACACATCCCAGCCAACCCTGACGCTAACGACTGTCTGACAGTGAGTATTTCCCTCCCTTTCAGTGTCTTGCAGAGACTGTTGGTACAAGCAGTCCCCACCGTACCTTGCGGAGTGCCTTGTTGGCCACTAAGGTGTCTGGGGAGACACCCGCCCGCTGGCACGTTGGGCAGGTATGTCCCTCCGATTCCAGCAGCGCTGTTCTAATGCCTGTGAAGGACCAGAAGAGCCAAAGCAGATGTGAGCAGAACTAAAGACAGTTTGAGAGTTCTAATCCCTTTTAAACCAATGCTTCCTGGGTGAATACTGTCTGCATGGAGAGCCTGGAGCTATCAACGTTGCACAATGTAAAAACGTCTGGTCTTTGGCAAATGACCTAAAGGTCGCTGTGTCCAATGATTCAACTCGTCTTCTTCCTACCCCCAAGGACACTGAGAATCCCACACCTCAAGCTTAAGGAATAAACCGCTGATCAAAAGCCATTAGCAGGTTTGTGCTCATTTCTGACCTCTTCTCACACATGTCCTTGCACACACAAAGAAGATGGAGCTAGATATGTCAAAGGGCAATAAAGCACTCTGACTTGTATTTCCCCCCTTAGAGGAGGGGAGTCCTTTCCTAGTCGGGGTGTACTGCAGTTTGAAATAGAACGGGGCCCAAAGTCAGCTGGTGATCTCCCCTTTCTGCTTTCTACAGATTAGATGGGAAGGTCAGAAAGGACAATCATGGGAGTAACACTTACATTCGTCACAGTAACTGTTCCCACAACAGGGGATGATTGCGGCATCATTCAGGATTTCTTTACATATGGGACAACACAACCATTCGGGAACGGGAGCATCTAAGATGGAGGAGGAGGAGGAGGATGGCTCGTCGCATGGGAAGGGACGCTTTTCTTTCTTTCCTCTGGCATACGCTTCCCTGGAGGGTGGTGGGGAAGACAGAAGAAAGGTACAAATGGGTAAAGGCAAACTCAGAGGGGACAGAAAGCTTGGTTCCACAGCTATTTGAGACAATTTGCATTTGTGAAGTGTCCTTCCAAAGCAAGATGAGCTTGCAAAGAGAACAACTCTCCCTGTCGGCTTTGGCAGAAACACAGATCACAGAAGCACAGAATTGTCGGGGCTGGAAGGGACCTCAAGAGATCATCGAGTCCAACCCCCTGCCCAAGCCGGTTCCTCAGGACACCTGGCAGATAGGAATCCAGATGGGTAGAACTAGTGTATCTCCAGAGATGACATTCCACACTGCTTGGGCAACCTGTTGTAGGGCTCTGACACCCCCACATTGAAAGTGTTCTTCCCCAGATTGGTGCCAACTCCCTGTGCTCCAACTTGAAGCCACTGCCCCTTGTCCTGTCCCCACAGACCACTGAATAGAGGCTGCCTGTTTCCCCCATGGGTGATGGCACACCACCACTTTAACCAGCTCCCAGGGCCGTTAACACTGGGACTGCCTGGTTTGAAGAGGAGCAGGTGGCTCAGAGTTTAGGGCCAAGGTCCAGTGACAAGGCTTCCTCCCTGGAAGATGCTGGCCAATGTGCCGGCATTGCCATCTCGGCAGGGTTTCTCTTGCTCCCTCTTCTCTCAGTCCAACTCCTTCAGTACTTACACATTCACAGATGGAATGACGTATTTCCCAGTGCTGGTCACCATTGTGCCCTTTGTGCTGGGGTCTTTCACCTCCACCAGGAACGTGCTGGGAATCCCCGTGCTCTTCTTTATCCTACGGACTGGCTCAAACCCTTTGTCCTGCCAAGAAGGGAAAGGGACCCACGCCCAGCGGGACATGGCGGTGATTATTAGAAGCAGCAGGAGCCTTTCATCCCACCCCTTGCCCTAATATGAAAAGGGAAGGGTACCAAGAGAGAAGTATTAACAGATGCATCAAAGTTCCCAGGGAAAGATCTACGGGCACATTTCACAGCACTGACCCAGAGGGAGGGAAATAGTCCCTTTGTAAATCCCCCTTTCCCTGGCATTCTGAAGGGCTTTGCCCCGTGGCCACAGAGCCGATGGGTTTCACCCCAAGAGAAACCCTTCTGGATACCAGTATCCATGCCCTGGCTACCCCACTGACACGGTCGACAGCCTCAGAGGGAAGTGATGCCACGAGTCCCCCCACTCTTACCCCATTAGTGGGGCAGTCCCTGCGGTAGTGGCCAGGTTTCCCGCAGCGAAAGCAGATGTAGCTTGGTGGAGGTGGACCCCAGCATTTCTTCACGGAACTAAAGGGGAAACAAAGACAAAGCTCTGCATCAATGTCTCTGGTGGGAAGAGACCGCCCTGTGGCTCTTCAGCACCCTGCTCAGGACAGACTGGACATTCTCAGCACTCACTCGACCGCACGGTACTGCTGGCAAGACTGGATCATCATGGCTGCGATCTTGTCTTCCTCGGAAGCGTCGGCTTCAGCCAGGTTGGCAGTCTGTGGAACAGGGCAGCATTTCACACCCACCATTCCCAAGCACCGCTCCACCCACATCAACCACTCCTCCCTTTCCTGAGGCAATCCAGACCGGCATGGATCGAGCCACTTGCATGAACATCTACCAAAACCTCTACAGAAACTGGCTGAATTTCTCTGAAAGCAAACAGCTGACTAAACACATCCACCTGTCCAGGAACTGAAGGGAATTCAAACACAGCATTTAATACAGTCCAGTGGGAAACCTGAAAACCTTTGGAAACGTGCAGCCTCCAGGCTAAAAGCCGGTCTGCACGGAGGGGGTTCCAGTAGCAGTTGGGAGCTGCTTCAAGTCAGGCTTGTCTCTGAAGGAGACATTTCCTCCAAAGCTGCAATGTGCAGACAACTTGCAGAGCTCTACACCTTACTGAGAGAAACGTCACCTGACAACTTGCAAGAGCCAAGGACACGTGCAGGGAAAGCACTAATGGAGACCACCTTCTTCTGGCAGCTCCCTGCACACCTACTCATTTGTTCTCTCCAAATGTACACTAGTGAACTTCTGCAGGGAGAGAGGGCAGAAGTTACCAGTGGGGAGAGATGGACTTTCTCTTCAGCGGGACCAAGGAGCACCCCTGCCTGCTCGCACCTTTGTAGCTTGAAAGGCCAGTCATTTCACTGGCCAGCTCTATGCCTTTTCCCACAGTGCAATGGCTTTCCCAGACCAAGTTACACAGAGAGGAGAAAAGAGTGCACACTGTCCAATCAAAGCCACAGGTGAAACTCAAAATCAAGACTGTAAAGCGTTAGCAAGAACTGAGAGTTCTCTTCAGGTGAAAGCAGTCACCCAGCTATAGGTCTCGGGGTACGATTTAAAAATAGGAACAGAGAGCGAGATACCTTAACAAGCCGGGCCAGAGAAGGGGATGCAGACGAGCCATCAACCTGCTGGGAGACAAGGAAACACAGATTCAATTCTACACTCACAGCACAGAAACCGTTACCCTCTCCTGTGGCCTGGACGCCTGCGCTCTATCCTCTGAGTGTCCCTGAAAGAGCCCTTCCCACCCTCCCGGGACCGGCAGTTGCTCAAACCCCAGTCCAACCCTGGGACGGCTCAGAAGGTGCCTCTGTGCTGCAGGACAAGAAACAAAAGCGCTGGGCAGGGCAAGCGGCGAGATGGAAGGCACAGCTTGGGAATGCCACTTTGTGCAGCAACACCACTTCCCCTCACGGCAAGCTGGGAAAGACAGGGATGTACCCAGAGGGGCCCAAACCACTTCTCTGCATTGACACGGCTGTAGGAACAAATGACCCAGCACCCGACGGCAGGCACAAGCACCAGGGAGCTGCAGAGAACTGCCCACAGAGCCTAACGAGTTGGGTGGCTTTGGGAGCTGCTTGAACACCCCCTTTTTTCTTGCCAGTCAGGGGAAAAGAAGCATTTCAGAACAAAAGCTGAGCGACACCACGTGCCGATGGCCACAAGGACACTCCAAACAAGGCTCGTGGCCAGGCGCAAACAGCACACGCCAGCTACACCAACACCCATCTGAGCAGCTGCTGGCAGGCAGGGGTGACACAGGGCACCACGCTCAGTCCCACCAACCTGGAGACACCCTGATCTAAACCCATCCCAAAGCCATCCCGGGAATGATCGAGCGGATGCAAAGGGAAACACAGTGCATGGCTGGGAAGCACAAATGCCAACAGCCACATCAGAACCCTGCCCATGGCCCTGTCTGCTCTGCTGAATCTAACACCTTGTCTTTACAACACAGACTCGCTTCACCTGCAAAACACATCAAAGGCAGCGCTTGGGAAAGCCAGACAAGGCTACACTGGTTAGAGCTGAGGGCAGCGTGTAGGAAACAAAGGGTGAGATGGTGGTTGTACATACTGCTTTGGGTGTCCCTCTCGCCGGCTCGCTTTGGCTTCTGCAAGAAGAAAGGAAGGGGATCAGAACTCAAACTAAAGCACTTGCACCCAACAGAAAGCTCAGACAACAGAGCCTAAAGCCTCACCATCCCAGGGGGATGTTCTAAGAGCTCAAAGCCTACATCTTGAAATCAAGCCCCACAACAAGGCCACAGGTTGAAGCGCGAGGTGCTGGCACCCAGACTGACCGGGGAATGCCTGAAAGCAACAGCTACTGCAGGAAGATGCTCACTGCACACACGCAGCACCAGGCACAGGCAGGTTTGGGCCTTGCAGATGCTGCCGGGGGACTGCAGCTTGAACAAGGTAAAGGCCCTCTGAAGGCCTCTGCAAGCCCAGATCCTGAAACGAGGTAGCACACTGACACCCCTAACAAAGAATCCCAAGTCCGATGGGTACTTACGCAGCAGGTCTTTTCCGCGCAGCTTTTCCTCCTCCAGCAGAGTCTCTGCTCCCAGTTCCCAATGAGTCCCGGGGCACCAGGGGTTTGTCGTTGGGATATTCTGAACACAGTGGCAATAGAGACAAAGACATCAGTCCACTGCTGAGAAGGGATGTTCATATGTCATTACAGAGCCCTTCAGGGACACTGGCCACAGGTACAGGAGCAAAACGTTACAGGTACCATTGCGTTGCTCAATATCAAAGTACAAGAGTCTGCAAAGTTATTTAGGGACAGACTGGTAATGGCCCAGGGGGTTGAGCTGATGGGGCACCTGCATCCCCCTCACCAGCTGCTGTCCCCAGCCGCAGGCAGGGGCACAGAGAGCAGCAACGGCAGAAGCTGCACTCTGCGGGGGAGGGAGCTGCACCTCAGAGGAGGGCTCCAGCCTGGAAAGGAGCTGCACCCCAGGAGGGACCTGCACCTTGTCGGGGAGCTGCACCCCGGGGGCACCTGCCCCAGCCCGCCCCGGGCTCCCCAGGGGCCCCGGAACTCCCTGCCAGGCACTGGAGGGTGGCCTCGCCCTCCCCCAGCCCAGAAGGCAGCACGCGGGCAGTAACCGCTGCCAACGTCCCTGCTGGGGGAAGCTCAGATGGGTGATGGGCTGAGCCATGGGACGGCAGAGGCAGCTGGGGGTCTCCTGGGGGGCAGGAGCACCGGGAGGAGCGGGAGCCTGCTGCCTTACCTGCCATGGCGCCTGCAGAGTGGGGTTTGTTTGGGGCGCCGTTGCCATGCCGATCATCCCGCCAGTAACGGCTGCAGCCAGCCCTGCCATGCTTTGGCTTCTCACCCCACAGACACACTGCCCTGTGGAGATGAGAGTGTCCTGGAGAAACCCTATCCTTCTTCTTCCTATTAATGGAGAGACAGAGGGGAGGTGAGGTAGAAACAAGAAGAGGAATCCAGGGGGAAATGTCACTCATGACGGGAGGGAGACAAAGCAATGCAATCCCTAAGGAAAGCCTTCTGGGGTGTGTGATTTTGCATGGTAAAGATATCGATAGGCTAACCCAGTGGAAGTGTGAGGAAACAGAATTGGAGGAAGTTCTGCAACTAATGCTTTTTAAAGAGAAAAGGGAAATGGGGTGACATTGGCTTTGCTGATCTGTTTTCACCCTCCGAGATCATGCAAAATGGCAGAGGGAGTGTGGGCTCACGACACCACAGGATCCCTTAGTCTTGGCTTTAGAGAACAAGAGAGAAAGAGAAGCGACTGAAGAGATGCTGCTCTGCTGGTAGTACAGGGGAGTGTTGGACTTGGGATGGGGCTTCTAGAAGAAAAGCAGGGATGAAATACCAGAACTGCATGAAGTAGGATCCCCTCCCTTGTTCTGGTGAGAGGGAAAGTGCATCAGGTGAAGAATCCTCCCACCTCTCCTGCTCTGGTCCTGTCGCAAGTTGCACCAGAAGTAAAGCTGACAAAGGCCCAGATTACCAGCCCCTTTACGAGACGCTGTGGGACCAGCAGGGGAAACAGGAGATGTTTTGATGGGCTGTATTCCTAAAGGATCAGGGTGGCTGTGTGGAGATGGAAAGGCCTGGCAAGTATTACCACAGAAACGCAGCGCAACAGGGTCTTTAGGACACCAAATTCCTGGGCACCCAATTTCTAATCACTCGCACCCTCCAGCAGGAAGTCTAAGAACCCCTTGGAGGACAATGCACAAAAAGGGACTAAAGCCCCTAGCAGTACGGCCTCGTGCTTTCCAACATTTGGTTCCCCCATTGCCATGAGGAAGGGAACTGGGTAAAGCCCGAGTTCGTCTGTCTGCCAGCATGGGGTTATTCCAAAAGGACACAAGAGATGCCAGCCAGCCAGATGACAAACAGAGGTTTCTTCCTTAAGGGACGTAGTTAGAGCAAAGCAGAGAGCATTCGATTTGCTCCCTGCCAAGGAAGGAGGGGTGTGCATGGGAATAAATCAAAGCTGCTGTGCAGCCAGAAATCAGGAAAAGGGAACTGAAGCAGAGTTAAAGAATACACGGTGTCAGAGTTTTGCCTGCTGGGTGTTGGATGAGACCGGGGGCTGCAGAAAATGGCTGCTGTAAGGAGCAGCCAGAAGCTCTCTGCAGGCCCCAGGCTCTAAACATCAGCCAATTCAAGGCCAGAGTTGCTGCTGACCAAGGCTGAGCCCATCAGCGATGGTCACGACACAAAAACCACAAGCAGCTGCATTTTTCCCCAGAGAAGGGAGTGAGAAGATGTGAGAAGCTGTGGAGTCACCAAGGACAGGGAAGCGAGGGAGGAGGTGTCCCAGGTGCTGGAGAGAAAGATGCCCCAGCAGCCCCTGCAGAAACCCATGGTGGAGCGGGTGTCCCCCCAGAGCCCATGGAAATGGCCCAGACCCCACCTGCAGCCCATGGAGAGGCCCCATGCTGGATGGAGCAGGGAGAGAGAGACAGGAGATGCTGTGACCTGTGTTGGAGCAAGTCCCTGACAGCACTTGCAGCCCCTGGACAGAGACAGAGACACAGAGATGAGCGAGAGAGAGGTTTGTGTAGCAGGGGGAGGGTGTGGAATGAATGACCCCCTCCTTGGCTGAGAAAGAAACCAACTTGTGAGGAACTGAGCGAAGTCCCCATCTCCCATCCCCTGCCCTTCCCTGTGCCATGATGGGGGGAAAGTAGGCAGTGAATTCCTAACTGGAGTGAAGTCTGCTAAGAAGGGAGCAGGGTGGGGGAGGTAGAGCTGGAAAAAAAAAAAACCTGATGAAGAAGTGACTGAGAACCCCATCTCCCAGGCCCTGCACCCCATGTACCCTGATGCAGGGGAAGAAGGGAGCAAAATCCTGACTAAAGTCTGATAAGAAGGGAGGGGTGGGGAAGGTGTTTTAAGATCTGGTCGTGCTTCTCATTACCCGACTCTGGTGTCACGGGGTGTGTAGTGCAGTGAAATAAATTAGAGAGTTTTTTTCCTTCACTCTGTGTTGAGTCTGTTTTGCCCATGTCATTGGTGACAGGATGATCTCTCCCTGTCCTTACATTGACTCCTAAGATTCTCAATATTATTTCCTCCCCTGTCCAAGTACAAAGGGGTGTGATAGACTGACTTTGGTGGGCATCTCGCCTCCAGACAGGGCTAAACCACCACAGACAGGGTGATATTTCGAGGTCCCATTTTCAGGCCACTCTTCACCATGAACCAAGTGATATTGTCACCACCCCTCACTACAATGCCCTTCGAATTTACCCCTACTCAGGGGCGTCCCTCCCAATTTTCTCCCATTCTCCAAGACGCTTGCAAAGGGAGCAGAGGGAGGAACTTTCTGGAACCACTGGCACCCGTTTCGCTGCCAAAAAAAGAAGTTCCTAAACCATCTGGATTTGGCTCATCCAGCCAAATCCCAAATGCCCAAATACAAACCTGCCCTGCCATCACTGCCCTGCAGGACTGCCACAACGAGTGGAAACAAAGCCATGCCCTGCTTTGGGCAGAGAGTCGAATACTAGAGACATCTCTGATCAGCATATCGTCCTTTGCTGGGATGAGCACAATCAGGGGGGTCGACTCTGACAGGCAAGAGAACCAGCTCACCTGGGCTGCTCTGCGGCCACCTCTGCGCTCAGGCGGGTCTCAGCCTTGCTCGCCAGTCGCTGTCACCTCCCTGCAGCACGCTCTCCAGACCATGGCACGGCTTCCAACTTGGATCAAACAGGAGCTCAAGGACTGGGGCCGGTGCCCATAATTGCTGCTTTTGTCTCTCCCTACGGTCCTCTGTCCAGATCCTTGTCCCCACTTTGGGATTCCTCCCTCTGTCAGGAGCCCATCAGGATCTTGTTCTTTCCCTTTCTGTCTCGACTGACTCCTCTTCTTCTCCTTTCATCCTCCCCTCCCTGCCCCACAGACACTGGCTAATGGTCTCTTTCCCTGACAGCCTGTCTGTCCCTCCTAATCCCCCCCTGTCTGGCCCAGAGCCTCGTGCTCTGCTTCCCTTCCTCCACACGTCTCTCTCCCGCTCCCTGCCCTGGGCTCTTTCCTCTCTGTCCTTTCTGCTCCCACCTGCCTTTGCTGTGTCCCCTCTGTTCTGCGCCCTGGCCCGGCCCCTGTCCCTCCGTCCCTCTGTCCATCTGCTGTCCCCCTCTCGGTGCAGGGCCAGGGCAGCCTCAGGGAGCAGCCATGGGGCCTGTGGGAGCTGGGACAGGCCAGGGAATGGTGTCCCCAGAGGCTCAGGCACAGCAAGGGGAGCCCCGGGGCATGCTGGGAGCTGTAGGCCTGGGGCACAGGGCTGCCAGGCGGCCATGCTGGTCTGGGCCGGCCCAGGCTCTGCTCCAGCTGCAGCCAAGCTGAGCTGAGGCCTGGGCTCCCAGTGAGGACAGCGAGGCCGGGCGCAGGGCGCAAGGAGACGTTGTCAGAGCCTCCCTGAGACCAGGCATTGGGCACCCCGACTCCCAGAGACCCCTCTGTGCCCTCCCCGCTGCTTTAGTTGCTGCAGTCAGAGGAGCAGTGTGTTCTTCTCTTTAGCCTGAGCAGCTCTCACTACTGCTGCCCTGCTCAGGGACTGGGAACATTCGGCTTCCTTGGGCTATCTCTGGCGAGGTCACTGTTGCCCCAGCTGCCTTCTCCTGGCTGGGAAACACTGCATTTGTCCATCAGTCCTTGCATGGGCAAGATGCAGGCAGACAGGATTCTTTCCTGTCTGAAACCTAGGTGGCTGCCCTTCAGCTCCCACCGGGAGCTGTCAGGCAGAAGCTAGCGCTTCCTTACAGGCTTTGCTCTAAGAATCACGAAAATCAGTGTGGAAAGTCTTTCTGAGATCACCATCAGCCCCCTCCACCAGCAAGTAGCTTCTGCTCCTGTTTTTCTCCCCCCTTTCCTAAAGAAACGTTCCTTTTTCAGTCTTGTCTTTTCAAACCTGAAACTTTATTTAAATAAAAGAACAAAAATTATAAATAAAATGAAACAAACGTGGTGCAAGTGCACATCCCCTTGTGGAACAGTCTGCTGCTGCTGGTGCTGCTGAAGCTAGTGACGGGGCCATTTGCCATGGCCGGTTCCGCTGTTGAACCTGTTCACAAGCTGCAGGCAGAAAACAGTGACAAAAAGGTACCATGAAACTGCCAATGACAGACGAACAAAGCGTCACCCCCGCCCCTGAGTCACATCCCCTGTGTGTTCCTGTACACGCTCTCGGCCCCACAGGAAATCAACAGACAGAGCTAGGGACACATCCCAGCCAACCCTGACGCTAACGACTGTCTGACAGTGAGTATTTCCCTCCCTTTCAGTGTCTTGCAGAGACTGTTGGTACAAGCAGTCCCCACCGTACCTTGCGGAGTGCCTTGTTGGCCACTAAGGTGTCTGGGGAGACACCCGCCCGCTGGCACGTTGGGCAGGTATGTCCCTCCGATTCCAGCAGCGCTGTTCTAATGCCTGTGAAGGACCAGAAGAGCCAAAGCAGATGTGAGCAGAACTAAAGACAGTTTGAGAGTTCTAATCCCTTTTAAACCAATGCTTCCTGGGTGAATACTGTCTGCATGGAGAGCCTGGAGCTATCAACGTTGCACAATGTAAAAACGTCTGGTCTTTGGCAAATGACCTAAAGGTCGCTGTGTCCAATGATTCAACTCGTCTTCTTCCTACCCCCAAGGACACTGAGAATCCCACACCTCAAGCTTAAGGAATAAACCGCTGATCAAAAGCCATTAGCAGGTTTGTGCTCATTTCTGACCTCTTCTCACACATGTCCTTGCACACACAAAGAAGATGGAGCTAGATATGTCAAAGGGCAATAAAGCACTCTGACTTGTATTTCCCCCCTTAGAGGAGGGGAGTCCTTTCCTAGTCGGGGTGTACTGCAGTTTGAAATAGAACGGGGCCCAAAGTCAGCTGGTGATCTCCCCTTTCTGCTTTCTACAGATTAGATGGGAAGGTCAGAAAGGACAATCATGGGAGTAACACTTACATTCGTCACAGTAACTGTTCCCACAACAGGGGATGATTGCGGCATCATTCAGGATTTCTTTACATATGGGACAACACAACCATTCGGGAACGGGAGCATCTAAGATGGAGGAGGAGGAGGAGGATGGCTCGTCGCATGGGAAGGGACGCTTTTCTTTCTTTCCTCTGGCATACGCTTCCCTGGAGGGTGGTGGGGAAGACAGAAGAAAGGTACAAATGGGTAAAGGCAAACTCAGAGGGGACAGAAAGCTTGGTTCCACAGCTATTTGAGACAATTTGCATTTGTGAAGTGTCCTTCCAAAGCAAGATGAGCTTGCAAAGAGAACAACTCTCCCTGTCGGCTTTGGCAGAAACACAGATCACAGAAGCACAGAATTGTCGGGGCTGGAAGGGACCTCAAGAGATCATCGAGTCCAACCCCCTGCCCAAGCCGGTTCCTCAGGACACCTGGCAGATAGGAATCCAGATGGGTAGAACTAGTGTATCTCCAGAGATGACATTCCACACTGCTTGGGCAACCTGTTGTAGGGCTCTGACACCCCCACATTGAAAGTGTTCTTCCCCAGATTGGTGCCAACTCCCTGTGCTCCAACTTGAAGCCACTGCCCCTTGTCCTGTCCCCACAGACCACTGAATAGAGGCTGGCTGTTTCCCCCATGGGTGATGGCACACCACCACTTTAACCAGCTCCCAGGGCCGTTAACACTGGGACTGCCTGGTTTGAAGAGGAGCAGGTGGCTCAGAGTTTAGGGCCAAGGTCCAGTGACAAGGCTTCCTCCCTGGAAGATGCTGGCCAATGTGCCGGCATTCCCATCTCGGCAGGGTTTCTCTTGCTCCCTCTTCTCTCAGTCCAACTCCTTCAGTACTTACACATTCACAGATGGAATGACGTATTTCCCAGTGCTGGTCACCATTGTGCCCTTTGTGCTGGGGTCTTTCACCTCCACCAGGAACGTGCTGGGAATCCCCGTGCTCTTCTTTATCCTACGGACTGGCTCAAACCCTTTGTCCTGCCAAGAAGGGAAAGGGACCCACGCCCAGCGGGACATGGCGGTGATTATTAGAAGCAGCAGGAGCCTTTCATCCCACCCCTTGCCCTAATATGAAAAGGGAAGGGTACCAAGAGAGAAGTATTAACAGATGCATCAAAGTTCCCAGGGAAAGATCTACGGGCACATTTCACAGCACTGACCCAGAGGGAGGGAAATAGTCCCTTTGTAAATCCCCCTTTCCCTGGCATTCTGAAGGGCTTTGCCCCGTGGCCACAGAGCCGATGGGTTTCACCCCAAGAGAAACCCTTCTGGATACCAGTATCCATGCCCTGGCTACCCCACTGACACGGTCGACAGCCTCAGAGGGAAGTGATGCCACGAGTCCCCCCACTCTTACCCCATTAGTGGGGCAGTCCCTGCGGTAGTGGCCAGGTTTCCCGCAGCGAAAGCAGATGTAGCTTGGTGGAGGTGGACCCCAGCATTTCTTCACGGAACTAAAGGGGAAACAAAGACAAAGCTCTGCATCAATGTCTCTGGTGGGAAGAGACCGCCCTGCGGCTCTTCAGCACCCTGCTCAGGACAGACTGGACATTCTCAGCACTCACTCGACCGCACGGTACTGCTGGCAAGACTGGATCATCATGGCTGCGATCTTGTCTTCCTCGGAAGCGTCGGCTTCAGCCAGGTTGGCAGTCTGTGGAACAGGGCAGCATTTCACACCCACCATTCCCAAGCACCGCTCCACCCACATCAACCACTCCTCCCTTTCCTGAGGCAATCCAGACCGGCATGGATCGAGCCACTTGCATGAACATCTACCAAAACCTCTACAGAAACTGGCTGAATTTCTCTGAAAGCAAACAGCTGACTAAACACATCCACCTGTCCAGGAACTGAAGGGAATTCAAACACAGCATTTAATACAGTCCAGTGGGAAACCTGAAAACCTTTGGAAACGTGCAGCCTCCAGGCTAAAAGCCGGTCTGCACGGAGGGGGTTCCAGTAGCAGTTGGGAGCTGCTTCAAGTCAGGCTTGTCTCTGAAGGAGACATTTCCTCCAAAGCTGCAATGTGCAGACAACTTGCAGAGCTCTACACCTTACTGAGAGAAACGTCACCTGACAACTTGCAAGAGCCAAGGACACGTGCAGGGAAAGCACTAATGGAGACCACCTTCTTCTGGCAGCTCCCTGCACACCTACTCATTTGTTCTCTCCAAATGTACACTAGTGAACTTCTGCAGGGAGAGAGGGCAGAAGTTACCAGTGGGGAGAGATGGACTTTCTCTTCAGCGGGACCAAGGAGCCCCCCTGCCTGCTCGCACCTTTGTAGCTTGAAAGGCCAGTCATTTCACTGGCCAGCTCTATGCCTTTTCCCACAGTGCAATGGCTTTCCCAGACCAAGTTACACAGAGAGGAGAAAAGAGTGCACACTGTCCAATCAAAGCCACAGGTGAAACTCAAAATCAAGACTGTAAAGCGTTAGCAAGAACTGAGAGTTCTCTTCAGGTGAAAGCAGTCACCCAGCTATAGGTCTCGGGGTACGATTTAAAAATAGGAACAGAGAGCGAGATACCTTAACAAGCCGGGCCAGAGAAGGGGATGCAGACGAGCCATCAACCTGCTGGGAGACAAGGAAACACAGATTCAATTCTACACTCACAGCACAGAAACCGTTACCCTCTCCTGTGGCCTGGACGCCTGCGCTCTATCCTCTGAGTGTCCCTGAAAGAGCCCTTCCCACCCTCCCGGGACCGGCAGTTGCTCAAACCCCAGTCCAACCCTGGGACGGCTCAGAAGGTGCCTCTGTGCTGCAGGACAAGAAACAAAAGCGCTGGGCAGGGCAAGCGGCGAGATGGAAGGCACAGCTTGGGAATGCCACTTTGTGCAGCAACACCACTTCCCCTCACGGCAAGCTGGGAAAGACAGGGATGTACCCAGAGGGGCCCAAACCACTTCTCTGCATTGACACGGCTGTAGGAACAAATGCCCCAGCACCCGACGGCAGGCACAAGCACCAGGGAGCTGCAGAGAACTGCCCACAGAGTCTAACGAGTTGGGTGGCTTTGGGAGCTGCTTGAACACCCCCTTTTTTCTTGCCAGTCAGGGGAAAAGAAGCATTTCAGAACAAAAGCTGAGCGACACCACGTGCCGATGGCCACAAGGACACTCCAAACAAGGCTCGTGGCCAGGCGCAAACAGCACACGCCAGCTACACCAACACCCATCTGAGCAGCTGCTGGCAGGCAGGGGTGACACAGGGCACCACGCTCAGTCCCACCAACCTGGAGACACCCTGATCTAAACCCATCCCAAAGCCATCCCGGGAATGATCGAGCGGATGCAAAGGGAAACACAGTGCATGGCTGGGAAGCACAAATGCCAACAGCCACATCAGAACCCTGCCCATGGCCCTGTCTGCTCTGCTGAATCTAACACCTTGTCTTTACAACACAGACTCGCTTCACCTGCAAAACACATCAAAGGCAGCGCTTGGGAAAGCCAGAGAAGGCTACACTGGTTAGAGCTGAGGGCAGCGTGTAGGAAACAAAGGGTGAGATGGTGGTTGTACATACTGCTTTGGGTGTCCCTCTCGCCGGCTCGCTTTGGCTTCTGCAAGAAGAAAGGAAGGGGATCAGAACTCAAACTAAAGCACTTGCACCCAACAGAAAGCTCAGACAACAGAGCCTAAAGCCTCACCATCCCAGGGGGATGTTCTAAGAGCTCAAAGCCTACATCTTGAAATCAAGCCCCACAACAAGGCCACAGGTTGAAGCGCGAGGTGCTGGCACCCAGACTGACCGGGGAATGCCTGAAAGCAACAGCTACTGCAGGAAGATGCTCACTGCACACACGCAGCACCAGGCACAGGCAGGTTTGGGCCTTGCAGATGCTGCCGGGGGACTGCAGCTTGAACAAGGTAAAGGCCCTCTGAAGGCCTCTGCAAGCCCAGATCCTGAAACGAGGTAGCACACTGACACCCCTAACAAAGAAGCCCAAGTCCGATGGGTACTTACGCAGCAGGTCTTTTCCGCGCAGCTTTTCCTCCTCCAGCAGAGTCTCTGCTCCCAGTTCCCAATGAGTCCCGGGGCACCAGGGGTTTGTCGTTGGGATATTCTGAACACAGTGGCAATAGAGACAAAGACATCAGTCCACTGCTGAGAAGGGATGTTCATATGTCATTACAGAGCCCTTCAGGGACACTGGCCACAGGTACAGGAGCAAAACGTTACAGGTACCATTGCGTTGCTCAATATCAAAGTACAAGAGTCTGCAAAGTAATTTAGGGACAGACTGGTAATGGCCCAGGGGGTTGAGCTGATGGGGCACCTGCATCCCCCTCACCAGCTGCTGTCCCCAGCCGCAGGCAGGGGCACAGAGAGCAGCAACGGCAGAAGCTGCACCCTGCGGGGGAGGGAGCTGCACCTCAGAGGAGGGCTCCAGCCTGGAAAGGAGCTGCACCCCAGGAGGGACCTGCACCTTGTCGGGGAGCTGCACCCCGGGGGCACCTGCCCCAGCCCGCCCCGGGCTCCCCAGGGGCCCCGGAACTCCCTGCCAGGCACTGGAGGGTGGCCTCGCCCTCCCCCAGCCCAGAAGGCAGCACGCGGGCAGTAACCGCTGCCAACGTCCCTGCTGGGGGAAGCTCAGATGGGTGATGGGCTGAGCCATGGGACGGCAGAGGCAGCTGGGGGTCTCCTGGGGGGCAGGAGCACCGGGAGGAGCGGGAGCCTGCTGCCTTACCTGCCATGGCGCCTGCAGAGTGGGGTTTGTTTGGGGCGCCGTTGCCATGCCGATCATCCCGCCAGTAACGGCTGCAGCCAGCCCTGCCATGCTTTGGCTTCTCACCCCACAGACACACTGCCCTGTGGAGATGAGAGTGTCCTGGAGAAACCCTATCCTTCTTCTTCCTATTAATGGAGAGACAGAGGGGAGGTGAGGTAGAAACAAGAAGAGGAATCCAGGGGGAAATGTCACTCATGACGGGAGGGAGACAAAGCAATGCAATCCCTAAGGAAAGCCTTCTGGGGTGTGTGATTTTGCATGGTAAAGATATCGATAGGCTAACCCAGTGGAAGTGTGAGGAAACAGAATTGGAGGAAGTTCTGCAACTAATGCTTTTTAAAGAGAAAAGGGAAATGGGGTGACATTGGCTTTGCTGATCTGTTTTCACCCTCCGAGATCATGCAAAATGGCAGAGGGAGTGTGGGCTCACGACACCACAGGATCCCTTAGTCTTGGCTTTAGAGAACAAGAGAGAAAGAGAAGCGACTGAAGAGATGCTGCTCTGCTGGTAGTACAGGGGAGTGTTGGACTTGGGATGGGGCTTCTAGAAGAAAAGCAGGGATGAAATACCAGAAATGCATGAAGTAGGATCCCCTCCCTTGTTCTGGTGAGAGGGAAAGTGCATCAGGTGAAGAATCCTCCCACCTCTCCTGCTCTGGTCCTGTCGCAAGTTGCACCAGAAGTAAAGCTGACAAAGGCCCAGATTACCAGCCCCTTTACGAGACGCTGTGGGACCAGCAGGGGAAACAGGAGATGTTTTGATGGGCTGTATTCCTAAAGGATCAGGGTGGCTGTGTGGAGATGGAAAGGCCTGGCAAGTATTACCACAGAAACGCAGCGCAACAGGGTCTTTAGGACACCAAATTCCTGGGCACCCAATTTCTAATCACTCGCACCCTCCAGCAGGAAGTCTAAGAACCCCTTGGAGGACAATGCACAAAAAGGGACTAAAGCCCCTAGCAGTACGGCCTCGTGCTTTCCAACATTTGGTTCCCCCATTGCCATGAGGAAGGGAACTGGGTAAAGCCCGAGTTCGTCTGTCTGCCAGCATGGGGTTATTCCAAAAGGACACAAGAGATGCCAGCCAGCCAGATGACAAACAGAGGTTTCTTCCTTAAGGGACGTAGTTAGAGCAAAGCAGAGAGCATTCGATTTGCTCCCTGCCAAGGAAGGAGGGGTGTGCATGGGAATAAATCAAAGCTGCTGTGCAGCCAGAAATCAGGAAAAGGGAACTGAAGCAGAGTTAAAGAATACACGGTGTCAGAGTTTTGCCTGCTGGGTGTTGGATGAGACCGGGGGCTGCAGAAAATGGCTGCTGTAAGGAGCAGCCAGAAGCTCTCTGCAGGCCCCAGGCTCTAAACATCGGCCAATTCAAGGCCAGAGTTGCTGCTGACCAAGGCTGAGCCCATCAGCGATGGTCACGACACAAAAACCACAAGCAGCTGCATTTTTCCCCAGAGAAGGGAGTGAGAAGATGTGAGAAGCTGTGGAGGCACCAAGGACAGGGAAGCGAGGGAGGAGGTGTCCCAGGTGCTGGAGAGAAAGATGCCCCAGCAGCCCCTGCAGAAACCCATGGTGGAGCGGGTGTCCCCCCAGAGCCCATGGAAATGGCCCAGACCCCACCTGCAACCCATGGAGAGGCCCCATGCTGGATGGAGCAGGGAGAGAGAGACAGGAGATGCTGTGACCTGTGTTGGAGCAAGTCCCTGACAGCACTTGCAGCCCCTGGACAGAGACAGAGACACAGAGACAAGCGAGAGAGAGGTTTGTGTAGCAGGGGGAGGGTGTGGAATGAATGACCCCCTCCTTGGCTGAAAAAGAAACCAACTTGTGAGGAACTGAGCGAAGTCCCCATCTCCCATCCCCTGCCCTTCCCTGTGCCATGATGGGGGGAAAGTAGGCAGTGAATTCCTAACTGGAGTGAAGTCTGCTAAGAAGGGAGCAGGGTGGGGGAGGTAGAGCTGGAAAAAAAAAAAAACAAACTGATGAAGAAGTGACTGAGAACCCCATCTCCCAGGCCCTGCCCCCCATGTGCCCTGATGCAGGGGAAGAAGGGAGCAAAATCCTGACTAAAGTCTGATAAGAAGGGAGGGGTGGGGAAGGTGTTTTAAGATCTGGTCGTGCTTCTCATTACCCGACTCTGGTGTCACGGGGTGTGTAGTGCAGTGAAATAAATTAGAGAGTTTTCTTTCCTTCACTCTGTGTTGAGTCTGTTTTGCCCATGTCATTGGTGACAGGATGATCTCTCCCTGTCCTTACATTGACTCCTAAGATTCTCAATATTATTTCCTCCCCTGTCCAAGTACAAAGGGGTGTGATAGACTGACTTTGGTGGGCATCTCGCCTCCAGACAGGGCTAAACCACCGCAGACAGTGTGATATTTCAAGGTCCCATTTTCAGGCCACTCTTCACCATGAACCAAGTGATATTCTCACCGCCCCTCACTACAATATCCTTCGAATTTACCCCTACTCAGGGGCGTCCCTCCCAATTTTCTCCCATTCTCCAAGACGCATGCAAAGGGAGCAGAGAGAGGACCTTTCTGGAACCACTGGCACCCGTTTCGCTGCCAAAAAAAGAAGTTCCTAAACCAACGGCTCATCCACCCAAATCCCAAACGACCAAATACAAACCTGCCCTGCCATCACTGCCCTGCAGGACTGCCACAACGAGTGGAAACAAAGCCATGCCCTGCTTTGGGCAGAGAGTCGAATACTAGAGACATCTCTGATCAGCATATCCTCCTTTGCTGGGATGAGCACAATCAGGGGGGTCGACTCTGACACACAAGAGAACCAGCTCACCTGGGCTGCTCTGCGGCCACCTCTGCGCTCAGGCGGGTCTCAGCCTTGCTCGCCAGTCGCTGTCACCTCCCTGCAGCACGCTCTCCAGACCATGGCACGGCTTCCAACTTGGATCAAACAGGAGCTCAAGGACTGGGGCCGGTGCCCATAACTGCTGCTTTTGTCTCTCCCTACGGTCCTCTGTCCAGATCCTTGTCCCCACTTTGGGATTCCTCCCTCTGTCAGGAGCCCATCAGGATCTTGTTCTTTCCCTTTCTGGTTCGCTGACTCCTCTTCTTCTCCTTTCATCCTCCCCTCCCTGCCCCACAGACACTGGCTAATGGTCTCTTTCCCTGACAGCCTGTCTGTCCCTCCTAATCCCCCCCTGTCTGGCCCAGAGCCTCGTGCTCTGCTTCCCTTCCTCCACACGTCTCTCTCCCACTCCCTGCCCTGGGCTCTTTCCTCTCCGTCCTTTCTGCTCCCACCTGCCTTTGCCGTGTCCCCTCTGTTCTGCGCCCTGGCCCGGCCCCTGTCCCTCCGTCCTTCTGTCCATCTGCTGTCCCCCTCTCGGTGCAGGGCCAGGGCAGCCTCAGGGAGCAGCCATGGGGCCTGTGGGAGCTGGGCCAGGCCAGGGAATGGTGTCCCCAGAGGCTCAGGCACAGCAAGGGGAGCCCCGGGGCATGCTGGGAGCTGTAGGCCTGGGGCACAGGGCTGCCAGGCGGCCATGCTGGTCTGGGCCGGCCCAGGCTCTGCTCCAGCTGCAGCCAAGCTGAGCTGAGGCCTGGGCTCCCAGTGAGGACAGCGAGGCCGGGCGCAGGGGGCAAGGAGACGTTGTCAGAGCCTCCCTGAGACCAGGCATTGGGCACCCCGACTCCCAGAGACCCCTCTGAGCCCTCCCCGCTGCTTTAGTTGCTGCAGTCAGAGGAGCAGTGTGTTCTTCTCTTCAGCCTGAGCAGCTCTCACTACTGCTGCCCTGCTCAGGGACTGGGAATATTTGGCTTCCTTGGGCTATCTCTGGCGAGGTCACTGTTGCCCCAGCTGCCTTCTCCTGGCTGGGAAACACTGCATTTGTCCATCAGTCCTTGCATGGGCAAGATGCAGGCAGACAGGATTCTTTCCTGTCTGCTACCTTGGTGGCTGCCCTTCAGCTCCCACCAGGAGCTGACAGGCAGAAGCTAGCGCTTCCTTACAGGCTTTGCTCTAAGAATCACGAAAATCAGTGTGGAAAGTCTTTCTGAGATCACCATCAGCCCCCTCCACCAGCAAGTAGCTTCTGCTCCTGTTTTTCTCCCCCCTTTCCTAAAGAAACGTTCCTTTTTCAGTCTTGTCTTTTCAAACCTGAAACTTTATTTACATAAGAGAACAAAAATTATAAATAAAATCAAACAACTGTGGTGCAAGTGCACATCCCCTTGTGGAACAGTCTGCTGCTGCTGCTGGTGCTGCTGAAGCTAGTGACGGGGCCATTTGCCATGGCCGGTTCCGCTGTTGAACCTGTTCACAAGCTGCAGGCAGAAAACAGTGACAAAAAGGTACCATGAAACTGCCAATGACAGACGAACAAAGCGTCACCCCCGCCCCCGTGTCACATCCCCTGTGTGTTCCTGTACACGCTCTCGGCCCCACAGGAAATCAACAGACAGAGCTAGGGACACATCCCAGCCAACCCTGACGCTAACGACTGTCTGCCAGTGAGTATTTCCCTCCCTTTCAGTGTCTTGCAGAGACTGTTGGTACAAGCAGTCCCCACCGTACCTTGCGGAGTGCCTTGTTGGCCACTAAGGTGTCTGGGGAGACACCCGCCCGCTGGCACGTTGGGCAGGTATGTCCCTCCGATTCCAGCAGCGCTGTTCTAATGCCTGTGAAGGACCAGAAGAGCCAAAGCAGATGTGAGCAGAACTAAAGACAGTTTGAGAGTTCTAATCCCTTTTAAACCAATGCTTCCTGGGTGAATACTGTCTGCATGGAGAGCCTGGAGCTATCAACGTTGCACAATGTAAAAACGTCTGGTCTTTGGCAAATGACCTAAAGGTCGCTGTGTCCAATGATTCAACTCGTCTTCTTTCTACCCCCAAGGACACTGAGAATCCCACACCTCAAGCTTAAGGAATAAACCGCTGATCAAAAGCCATTAGCAGGTTTGTGCTCATTTCTGACCTCTTCTCACACATGTCCTTGCACACACAAAGAAGATGGAGCTAGATATGTCAAAGGGCAATAAAGCACTCTGACTTGTATTTCCCCCCTTAGAGGAGTGGAGTCCTTTCCTAGTTGGGATGTACAGCAGTTTGAAATAGAACAAGGCCCAAAGTCAGCTGGTGATCTCCCCTTTCTCCTTTCTACAGATTAGATGGGAAGGTCAGAAAGGACAATCATGGGAGTAACACTTACATTCGTCACAGTAACTGTTCCCACAACAGGGGATGACTGAGGCGTCGTTCAGGATTTCTTTACAAATGGAACAACACAAACATTCGGGAACAGGCGCATCTGAGGAGGAGGAGGAGGATGGCTCGTCGCATGGGAAGGGACGCTTTTCTTTCTTTCCTCTGGCATACGCTTCCCTGGAGGGTGGTGGGGAAGGCAGAAGAAAGGTACAAATGGGTAAAGGCAAACTCAGAGGGGACAGAAAGCTTGGTTCCACAGCTATTTGAGACAATTTGCATTTGTGAAGTGTCATTCCAAAGCAAGATGAGCTTGCAAAGAGAACAACTCTCCCTGTCGGCTTTGGCAGAAACACAGATCACAGAAGCACAGAATTGTCGGGGCTGGAAGGGACCTCAAGAGATCATCGAGTCCAACCCCCTGCCCAAGCCGGTTCCTCAGGACAGATGGCAGATAGGAATCCAGATGGGTAGATCTAGTGTATCTCCAGAGATGACACTCCACACCGCTTGGGCAACCTGTCCTAGGGCTCTGACACCCCCACATTGAAAGTGTTCTTCCCCAGATTGGTGCCAAATCCCTGTGCTCCAACTTGAAGCCACTGCCCCTTGTCCTGTCCCCACAGACCACTGCAAAAAGGCTGGCTGTTTCCCCTGTGGGTGGTGGCACACCACCACTTTAACCAGCTCCCAGGGCCGTTAACACTGGGACTGCCTGGTTTGAAGAGGAGCAGGTGGCTCAGAGTTTAGGGCCAAGGTCCAGTGACAAGGCTTCCTCCCTGGAAGATGCTGGCCAATGTGCCGGCATTCCCATCTCGGCAGGGTTTCTCTTGCTCCCTCTTCTCTCAGTCCAACTCCTTCAGTACTTACACATTCACAGATGGAATGACGTATTTCCCAGTGCTGGTCACCATTGTGCCCTTTGTGCTGGGGTCTTTCACCTCCACCAGGAACGTGCTGGGAATCCCCGTGCTCTTCTTTATCCTACGGACTGGCTCAAACCCTTTGTCCTGCCAAGAAGGGAAAGGGACCCACGCCCAGCGGGACATGGCAGTGATTATTAGAAGCAGCAGGAGCCTTTCATCCCGCCCCTTGCCCTAATATGAAAAGGGAAGGGTACCAAGAGAGAAGTATTAACAGATGCATCAAAGTTCCCAGGGAAAGATCTACGGGCACATTTCACAGCACTGACCCAGAGGGAGGGAAATAGTCCCTTTGTAAATCCCCCTTTCCCTGGCATTCTGAAGGGCTTTGCCCCGTGGCCACAGAGCCGATGGGTTTCACCCCAAGAGAAACCCTTCTGGATACCAGTATCCATGCCCTGGCTACCCCACTGACACGGTAGACAGCCTCAGAGGGAGGTGATGCCACGAGTCCCCCCACTCTTACCCCATTAGTGGGGCAGTCCCTGCGGTAGTGGCCAGGTTTCCCGCAGCGAAAGCAGATGTAGCTTGGTGGAGGTGGACCCCAGCATTTCTTCACGGAACTAAAGGGGAAACAAAGACAAAGCTCTGCATCAATGTCTCTGGTGGGAAGAGACCGCCCTGCGGCTCTTCAGCACCCTCCTCAGGACAGACTGGACATTCTCAGCACTCACTCGACCGCACGGTACTGCTGGCAAGACTGGATCATCATGGCTGCGATCTTGTCTTCCTCGGAAGCGTCGGCTTCAGCCAGGTTGGCAGTCTGTGGAACAGGGCAGCATTTCACACCCACCATTCCCAAGCACCGCTCCACCCACAGCACCAATCCTCCCTTTCCTGAGGCAATCCAGACCGGCATGGATCGAGCCACTTGCATGAACATCTACCAAAACCTCTACAGAAACTGGCTGAATTTCTCTGAAAGCAAACAGCTGACTAAACACATCCACCTGTCCAGGAACTGAAGGGAATTCAAACACAGCATTTAATACAGTCCAGTGGGAAACCTGAAAACCTTTGGAAACGTGCAGCCTCCAGGCTAAAAGCCGGTCTGCACGGAGGGGGTTCCAGTAGCAGTTGGGAGCTGCTTCAAGTCAGGCTTGTCTCTGAAGGAGACATTTCCTCCAAAGCTGCAATGTGCAGACAACTTGCAGAGCTCTTCACCTTACTGAGAGAAACGTCACCTGACAACTTGCAAGAGCCAAGGACACGTGCAGGGAAAGAACTATTGGAGACCACCTTCTTCTGGCAGCTCCCTGCACACCTACTCATTTGTTCTCTCCAAATGTACACTAGTGAACTTCTGCAGGGAGAGAGGGCAGAAGTTACCAGTGGGGAGAGATGGACTTTCTCTTCAGCGGGACCAAGGAGCCCCCCTGCCTGCTCGCACCTTTGTAGCTTGAAAGGCCAGTCATTTCACTGGCCAGCTCTATGCCTTTTCCCACAGTGCAATGGCTTTCCCAGACCAAGTTACACAGAGAGGAGAAAAGAGTGCACACTGTCCAATCAAAGCCACAGGTGAAACTCAAAATCAAGACTGTAAAGCGTTAGCAAAACTCAAAATCAAGACTGTAAAGCGTTAGCAAGAACTGAGAGTTCTCTTCAGGTGAAAGCAGTCACCCAGCTATAGGTCTCGGGGTACGATTTGAAAACAGGAGCAGAGAGCGAGATACCTTAACAAGCCGGGCCAGAGAAGGGGATGCAGACGAGCCATCAACCTGCTGGGAGACAAGGAAACACAGATTCAATTCTGCACTCACAGCACAGCAACCGTTACCCTCTCCTGTGGCCTGGACGCCTGCGCTCTATCCTCTGAGTGTCCCTGAAAGAGCCCTTCCCACCCTCCCGGGACCGGCAGTTGCTCAAACCCCAGTCCAACCCTGGGACGGCTCAGAAGGTGCCTCTGTGCTGCAGGACAAGAAACTAAAGCGCTGGGCAGAGCAAGCGGCGAGATGGAAGGCACAGCTTGGGAATGCCACTTTGTGCAGCAACACCACTTCCCCTCAGGGCAAGCTGGGAAAGACAGGGATGTACCCAGAGGGGCCCAAACCACTTCTCTGTATTGACACGGCTGTAGGAACAAATGACCCAGCACCTGAGGGCAGGCACAAGCACCAGGGAGCTGCACAGAACTTCCCATAGAGCCTAAGAAGTTGGGTGGCTTTGGGAGCTGCTTGAACCCCCCCTTTTTTCCTGCCAGTCAGGGGAAAAGAAGCATTTCAGAACAAAAGCTGAGCGACACCACGTGCCGATGGCCACAAGGACACTCCAAACAAGGCTCGTGGCCAGGCGCAAACAGCACACGCCAGCTACACCAACACCCATCTGAGCAGCTGCTGGCAGGCAGGGGTGACACAGGGCACCACGCTCAGTCCCGCCAACCTGGAGACACCCTGATCTAAACCCATCCCAAAGCCATCCCGGGAATGATCGAGCGGATGCAAAGGGAAACACAGTGCATGGCTGGGAAGCGCAAATGCCAACAGCCACATCAGAACCCTGCCCATGGCCCTGTCTGCTCTGCTGAATCTAACACCTTGTCTTTACAACACAGACTCGCTTCACCTGCAAAACACATCAAAGGCAGCGCTTGGGAAAGCCAGACAAGGCTACACTGGTTAGAGCTGAGGGCAGCGTGTAGGAAACAAAGGGTGAGATGGTGGTTGTACATACTGCTTTGGGTGTCCCTCTCGCCGGCTCGCTTTGGCTTCTGCAAGAAGAAAGGAAGGGGATCAGAACTCAAACTAAAGCACTTGCACCCAACAGAAAGCTCAGACAACAGAGCCTAAAGCCTCACCATCCCAACGGGATGTTCTGAGACCTCAAAGCCTACATCTTGAAATCAAGCCCCACAACAAGGCCACAGGTTGAAGCGCGAGGCGCTGGCACCCAGACTGACCGGGGAATGCCTGAAAGCAACAGCTACTGCAGGAAGATGCTCACTGCACACACGCAGCACCAGGCACAGGCAGGTTTGGGCCTTGCAGATGCTGCCGGGGGACTGCAGCTTGAACAAGGTAAAGGCCCTCTGAAGGCCTCTGCAAGCCCAGATCCTGAAACGAGGTAGCACACTGACACCCCTAACAAAGAAGCCCAAGTCCGATGGGTACTTACGCAGCAGGTCTTTTCCGCGCAGCTTTTCCTCCTCCAGCAGAGTCTCTGCTCCCAGTTCCCAATGAGTCCCGGGGCACCAGGGGTTTGTCGTTGGGATATTCTGAACACAGTGGCAATAGAGACAAAGACATCAGTCCACTGCTGAGAAGGGATGTTCATATGTCATTACAGAGCCCTTCAGGGACACTGTGCACAGGTACAGGAGCAAAACGTTACAGGTACCATTGCGTTGCTCAATATCAAAGTACAAGAGTCTGCAAAGTAATTTAGGGACAGACTGGTAATGGCCCAGGGGGTTGAGCTGATGTGGCACCGGCATCCCCGTCACCAGCTGCTGTCCCCAGCCGCAGGCAGGGGCACAGAGAGCAGCAACGGCAGAAGCTGCACCCTGCGGGGGAGGGAGCTGCACCTCAGAGGAGGGCTCCAGCCTGGAAAGGAGCTGCACCCCAGGAGGGACCTGCACCTTGTCGGGGAGCTGCACCCCGGGGACACCTGCCCCAGCTGTCCCGGGCTCCCCAGGGGCCCCAGAACTCCCTGCCAGGCACTGGAAGGTGGCCTCGCCCTCCCCCAGCCCAGAAGGCAGCACGCGGGCAGTAACCGCTGCCAACGTCCCTGCTGGGGGAAGCTCAGATGGGTGATGGGCTGAGCCATGGGACGGCAGAGGCAGCTGGGGGTCTCCAGGGGGCAGGAGCACCGGGAGGAGCGGGAGCCTGCTGCCTTACCTGCCATGGCGCCTGCAGAGTGGGGTTTGTTTGGGGCGCCGTTGCCATGCCGATCATCCCGCCAGTAACGGCTGCAGCCAGCCCTGCCATGCTTTGGCTTCTCACCCCACAGACACACTGCCCTGTGGAGATGAGAGTGTCCTAGAGAAACCAGATGAGAGGAAAAGTGCATCAGGTGAGGAAACCTCCCACCTCTCCTGCTCTGGTCCTGTCGCAAGTTGCACCAGAAGTAAAGCTGACAAAGGCCCAGATCACCATCCCCTTTACAAGACGCTGTGGGACCGGCAGGGGAAACAGGAGATGTTTTGATGGGCTGTATTCCTAAAGGATCAGGGTGGCTGTGTGGAGATGGAAAGGTCTGGCAAGTATTACCACAGAAACGCAGCGCAACAGGGTCTTTAGGACACCAAATTCCTGGGCACCCAATTTCTAATCACTCGCACCCTCCAGCAGGAAGTCTAAGAACCCCTTGGAGGACAATGCACAAAAAGGGACTAAAGCCCCTAGCAGTACGGCCTCGTGCTTTCCAACATTTGGTTTCCCCGTTGCTATGAGGAAGGGAACTGGGTAAAGCCCGAGTTCGTCTGTCTGCCAGCATGGGGTTATTCCAAAAGGACACAAGAGATGCCAGCCAGCCAGATGACAAACAGAGGTTTCTTCCTTAAGGGACATAGTTAGAGCAAAGCAGAGAGCATTCGATTTGCTCCCTGCCAAGGAAGGAGGGGTGTGCATGGGAATAAATCAAAGCTGCTGTGCAGCCAGAAATCAGGAAAAGGGAACTGAAGCAGAGTTAAAGAATACACGGTGTCAGAGTTTTGCCTGCTGGGTGTTGGATGAGACCGGGGGCTGCAGAAAATGGCTGCTGTAAGGAGCAGCCAGAAGCTCTCTGCAGGCTCCAGGCTGTAAACATCGGCCAATTCAAGGCCAGAGTCGCTGCTGACCAAGGCTGAGCCCATCAGCGATGGTCACAGCGCCTCTGGGAATCACATACAGGTCACAAAAACCACAAGCAGCTGCATTTTTCCCCAGGGAAGGGAGTGAGAAGATGTGAGAAGCTGTGGAGACACCAAGGACAGGGAAGCGAGGGAGGAGGTGTCCCAGGTGCTGGAGAGAAAGATGCCCCAGCAGCCCCTGCAGAAACCCATGGTGGAGCGGGTGTCCCCCCAGAGCCCATGGAAAAGGCCCAGACCCCACCTGCAGCCCATGGAGAGGCCCCATGCTGGATGGAGCAGGGGGAGAGAGACAGGAGATGCTGTGACCTGCGTTGGAGCAAGGCCCTGCCAGCACTTGCAGCCCCTGGACAGAGACAGAGACACAGAGACAAGCGAGAGAGAGGTTTGTGTAGCAGGGGGAGGGTGTGGAATGAATGACCCCCTCCTTGGCTGAGAAAGAAACCAACTTGTGAGGAACTGAGCGAAGCCCCCATCTCCCATCCCCTGCCCCTCCCTGTGCCATGATGGGGGGAAAGTAGGCAGTGAATTCCTGACTGGAGTGAAGTCTGCTAAGAAGGGAGCAGGGTGAGGGAGGAAGAGCTGTTTTAAGATCCGGAAAAGAAAAAACCTGATGAAGAAGTGACTGAGAACCCCATCTCCCAGGCCCTGCCCCCCATGTGCCCTGATGCAGGGGAAGAAGGGAGCAAAATCCTGACTAAAGTCTGATAAGAAGGGAGGGGTGGGGAAGGTGTTTTAAGATCTGGTCGTGCTTCTCATTACCCGACTCTGGTGTCACGGGGTGTGTAGTGCAGTGAAATAAATTAGAGAGTTTTCTTTCCTTCACTCTGTGTTGAGTCTGTTTTGCCCATGTCATTGGTGACAGGATGATCTCTCCCTGTCCTTACATTGACTCCTAAGATTCTCAATATTATTTCCTCCCCTGTCCAAGTACAAAGGGGTGTGATAGACTGACTTTGGTGGGCATCTCGCCTCCAGACAGGGCTAAACCACCACAGACAGGGTGATATTTCAAGGTCCACTCTTCACCATGAACCAAGTGATATTCTCACCGCCCCTCACTACAATGCCCTTCGAATTTACCCCTACTCAGGGGCGTCCCTCCCAATTTTCTCCCATTCTCCAAGACGCTTGCAAAGGGAGCAGAGAGAGGATCTTTCTGGAACCACTGGCACCCGTTTCGCTGCCAAAAAAAGAAGTTCCTAAACCAACGGCTCATCCACCCAAATCCCAAACGCCCAAATACAAACCTGTCCTGCCATCACTGCCCTGCAGGACTGCCACAACGAGTGGAAACAAAGCCATGCCCTGCTTTGGGCAGAGAGTCGAATACTAGAGACATCTCTGATCAGCATATCCTCCTTTGCTGGGATGAGCACAATCAGGGGGGTCGACTCTGACACACAAGAGAACCAGCTCACCTGGGCTGCTCTGCGGCCACCTCTGCGCTCAGGCGGGTCTCAGCCTTGCTCGCCAGTCGCTGTCACCTCCCTGCAGCACGCTCTCCAGACCATGGCACGGCTTCCAACTTGGATCAAACAGGAGCTCAAGGACTGGGGCCGGTGCCCATAATTGCTGCTTTTGTCTCTCCCTACGGTCCTCTGTCCAGATCTTTGCCCCCACTTTGGGATTCCTCCCTCTGTCGGGAGCCCATCAGGATCTTGTTCTTTCCCTTTCTGTCTCGACTGACTCCTCTTCTTCTCCTTTCATCCTCCCCTCCCTGCCCCACAGACACTGGCTAATGGTCTCTTTCCCTGACAGCCTGTCTGTCCCTCCTAATTCCCCCTGTCTGGCCCAGAGCCTCGTGCTCTGCTTCCCTTCCTCCACACGTCTCTCTCCCGCTCCCTGCCCTGGGCTCTTTCCTCTCCGTCCTTTCTGCTCCCACCTGCCTTTGCTGTGTCCCCTCTGTTCTGCGCCCTGGCCCGGCCCCTGTCCCTCCGTCCCTCTGTCCATCTGCTGTCCCCCTCTCAGTGCAGGGCCAGGGCAGCCTCAGGGAGCAGCCATGGGGCCTGTGGGAGCTGGGCCAGGCCAGGGAATGGTGTCCCCAGAGGCTCAGGCACAGCAAGGGGAGCCCCGGGGCATGCTGGGAGCTGTAGGCCTGGGGCACAGGGCTGCCAGGCGGCCATGCTGGTTTGGGCCGGCCCAGGCTCTGCTCCAGCTGCAGCCAAGCTGAGCTGAGGCCTGGGCTCCCAGTGAGGACAGCGAGGCCGGGCGCAGGGGGCAAGGAGACGTTGTCAGAGCCTCCCTGAGACCAGGCATGGGGCACCCCGACTCCCAGAGACCCCTCTGAGCCCTCCCCGCTGCTTTAGTTGCTGCAGTCAGAGGAGCAGTGTGTTTTTCTCTTCAGCCTGAGCAGCTCTCACTACTGCTGCCCTGCTCAGGGACTGGGAATATTCGGCTTCCTTGGGCTATCTCTGGCGAGGTCACTGTTGCCCCAGCTGCCTTCTCCTGGCTGGGAAACACTGCATTTGTCCATCAGTCCTTGCATGGGCAAGATGCAGGCAGACAGGATTCTTTCCTGTCTGCTACCTTGGTGGCTGCCCTCCAGCTCCCACCGGGAGCTGTCAGGCAGAAGCTAGCGCTTCCTTACAGGCTTTGCTCTAAGAATCACGAAAATCAGTGTGGAAAGTCTTTCTGAGATCACCATCAGCCCCCTCCACCAGCAAGTAGCTTCTGCTCCTGTTTTTCTCCCCCCTTTCCTAAAGAAACGTTCCTTTTTCAGTCTTGTCTTTTCAAACCTGAAACTTTATTTACATAAAAGAACAAAAATTATAAATAAAATCAAACAACCATGGTGCAAGTGCACATCCCCTTGTGGAACAGTCTGCTGCTGCTGCTGGTGCTGCTGAAGCTAGTGACGGGGCCATTTGCCATGGCCGGTTCCGCTGTTGAACCTGTTCACAAGCTGCAGGCAGAAAACAGTGACAAAAAGGTACCATGAAACTGCCAATGACAGACGAACAAAGCGTCACCCCCGCCCCCGTGTCACATCCCCTGTGTGTTCCTGTACACGCTCTCGGCCCCACAGGAAATCAACAGACAGAGCTAGGGACACATCCCAGCCAACCCTGACGCTAACGACTGTCTGACAGTGAGTATTTCCCTCCCTTTCAGTGTCCTGCAGAGACTGTTGGTACAAGCAGTCCCCACCGTACCTTGCGGAGTGCCTTGTTGGCCACTAAGGTGTCTGGGGAGACACCCGCCCGCTGGCACGTTGGGCAGGTATGTCCCTCCGATTCCAGCAGCGCTGTTCTAATGCCTGTGAAGGACCAGAAGAGCCAAAGCAGATGTTAGCAGAACTAAAGACAGTTTGAGAGTTCTAATCCCTTTTAAACCAATGCTTCCTGGGTGAATACTGTCTGCATGGAGAGCCTGGAGCTATCAACGTTGCACAATGTAAAAACGTCTGGTCTTTGGCAAATGACCTAAAGGTCGCTGTGTCCAATGATTCAACTCGTCTTCTTTCTACCCCCAAGGACACTGAGAATCCCACACCTCAAGCTTAAGGAATAAACCGCTGATCAAAAGCCATTAGCAGGTTTGTGCTCACTTCTGACCTCTTCTCACACATGTCCTTGCACACACAAAGAAGATGGAGCTAGATATGTCAAAGGGCAATAAAGCACTCTGACTTGTATTTCCCCCCTTAGAGGAGGGGAATCCTTTCCTAGTCGGGATGTACAGCAGTTTGAAATAGAACAAGGCCCAAAATCAGCTGGTGATCTCCCCTTTCTCCTTTCTACAGATTAGATGGGAAGGTCAGAAAGGACAATCATGGGAGTAACACTTACATTCGTCACAGTAACTGTTCCCACAACAGGGGATGATTGCGGCATCATTCAGGATTTCTTTACAAATGGGACAACACAACCATTCGGGAACGGGAGCATCTAAGATGGAGGAGGAGGATGGCTCGTCGCATGGGAAGGGACGCTTTTCTTTCTTTCCTCTGGCATACGCTTCCCTGGAGGGTGGTGGGGAAGGCAGAAGAAAGGTACAAATGGGTAAAGGCAAACTCAGAGGGGACAGAAAGCTTGGTTCCACAGCTATTTGAGACAGTTTGCATTTGTGAAGTGTCCTTCCAAAGCAAGATGAGCTTGCAAAGAGAACAACTCTCCCTGTCGGCTTTGGCAGAAACACAGATCACAGAAGCACAGAATTGTCGGGGCTGGAAGGGACCTCAAGAGATCATCGAGCCCAACCCCCTGCCCAAGCCGGTTCCTCAGGACACCTGGCAGATAGGAATCCAGATGGGTAGATCTAGTGTATCTCCAGAGATGACACTCCACACCGCTTGGGCAACCTGTCCTAGGGCTCTGACACCCCCACATTGAAAGTGTTCTTCCCCAGATTGGTGCCAAATCCCTGTGCTCCAACTTGAAGCCACTGCCCCTTGTCCTGTCCCCACAGACCACTGAATAGAGGCTGGCTGTTTCCCCTGTGGGTGATGGCACACCACCACTTTAACCAGCTCCCAGGGCCGTTAACACTGGGACTGCCTGGTTTGAAGAGGAGCAGGTGGCTCAGAGTTTAGGGCCAAGGTCCAGTGACAAGGCTTCCTCCCTGGAAGATGCTGGCCAATGTGCCGGCATTCCCATCTCGGCAGGGTTTCTCTTGCTCCCTCTTCTCTCAGTCCAACTCCTTCAGTACTTACACATTCACAGATGGAATGACGTATTTCCCAGTGCTGGTCACCATTGTGCCCTTTGTGCTGGGGTCTTTCACCTCCACCAGGAACGTGCTGGGAATCCCCGTGCTCTTCTTTATCCTACGGACTGGCTCAAACCCTTTGTCCTGCCAAGAAGGGAAAGGGACCCACGCCCAGCGGGACATGGCGGTGATTATTAGAAGCAGCAGGAGCCTTTCATCCCGCCCCTTGCCCTAATATTAAAAGGTACCAAGAGAGAAGTATTAACAGATGCATCAAAGTTCCCAGGGAAAGATCTACGGGCACATTTCACAGCACTGACCCAGAGGGAGGGAAATAGTCCCTTTGTAAATCCCCCTTTCCCTGGCATTCTGAAGGGCTTTGCCCCGTGGCCACAGAGCCGATGGGTTTCACCCCAAGAGAAACCCTTCTGGATACCAGTATCCATGCCCTGGCTACCCCACTGACACGGTCGACAGCCTCAGAGGGAAGTGATGCCACGAGTCCCCCCACTCTTACCCCATTAGTGGGGCAGTCCCTGCGGTAGTGGCCAGGTTTCCCGCAGCGAAAGCAGATGTAGCTTGGTGGAGGTGGACCCCAGCATTTCTTCACGGAACTAAAGGGGAAACAAAGACAAAGCTCTGCATCAATGTCTCTGGTGGGAACAGACTGCCCTGCGGCTCTTCAGCACCCTCCTCAGGACAGACTGGACATTCTCAGCACTCACTCGACCGCACGGTACTGCTGGCAAGACTGGATCATCATGGCTGCGATCTTGTCTTCCTCGGAAGCGTCGGCTTCAGCCAGGTTGGCAGTCTGTGGAACAGGGCAGCATTTCACACCCACCATTCCCAAGCACCGCTCCACCCACAGCACCAATCCTCCCTTTCCTGAGGCAATCCAGACCAGCATGGATCGAGCCACTTGCATGAACATCTACCAAAACCTCTACAGAAACCGGCTGAATTTCTCTGAAAGCAAACAGCTGACTAAACACATCCACCTGTCCAGGAACTGAAGGGAATTCAAACACAGCATTTAATACAGTCCAGTGGGAAACCTGAAAACCTTTGGAAACGTGCAGCCTCCAGGCTAAAAGCCGGTCTGCATGGAGGGGGTTCCAGTAGCAGTTGGGAGCTGCTTCAAGTCAGGCTTGTCTCTGAAGGAGACATTTCCTCCAAAGCTGCAATGTGCAGACAACTTGCAGAGCTCTTCACCTTACTGAGAGAAACGTCACCTGACAACTTGCAAGAGCCAAGGACACGTGCAGGGAAAGCACTAATGGAGACCACCTTCTTCTGGCAGCTCCCTGCACACCTACTCATTTGTTCTCTCCAAATGTACACTAGTGAACTTCTGCAGGGAGAGAGGGCAGAAGTTACCAGTGGGGAGAGATGGACTTTCTCTTCAGCGGGACCAAGGAGCCCCCCTGCCTGCTCGCACCTTTGTAGCTTGAAAGGCCAGTCATTTCACTGGCCAGCTCTATGCCTTTTCCCACAGTGCAATGGCTTTCCCAGACCAAGTTACACAGAGAGGAGAAAAGAGTGCACACTGTCCAATCAAAGCCACAGGTGAAACTCAAAATCAAGACTGTAAAGCGTTAGCAAGAACTGAGAGTTCTCTTCAGGTGAAAGCAGTCACCCAGCTATAGGTCTCGGGGTACGATTTAAAAACAGGAACAGAGAGCGAGCTACCTTAACAAGCCGGGCCAGAGAAGGGGATGCAGACGAGCCATCAACCTGCTGGGAGACAAGGAAACACAGATTCAATTCTGCACTCACAGCACAGCAACCGTTACCCTCTCCTGTGGCCTGGACGCCTGCGCTCTATCCTCTGAGTGTCCCTGAAAGAGCCCTTCCCACCCTCCCGGGACCGGCAGTTGCTCAAACCCCAGTCCAACCCTGGGACGGCTCAGAAGGTGCCTCTGTGCTGCAGGACAAGAAACTAAAGCGCTGGGCAGAGCAAGCGGCGAGATGGAAGGCACAGCTTGGGAATGCCACTTTGTGCAGCAACACCACTTCCCCTCAGGGCAAGCTGGGAAAGACAGGGATGTACCCAGAGGGGCCCAAACCACTTCTCTGCATTGACACGGCTGTAGGAACAAATGCCCCAGCACCCAACGGCAGGCACAAGCACCAGGGAGCTGCACAGAACTGCCCACAGAGCCTAAGGAGTTGGGTGGCTTTGGGAGCTGCTTGAACACCCCCCTTTTTCCTGCCAGTCAGGGGAAAAGATGCATTTCAGAACAAAAGCTGAGCGACACCACGTGCCGATGGCCACAAGGACACTCCAAACAAGGCTCGTGGCCAGGCGCAAACAGCACACGCCAGCTACACCAACACCCATCTGAGCAGCTGCTGGCAGGCAGGGGTGACACAGGGCACCACGCTCAGTCCCGCCAACCTGGAGACACCCTGATCTAAACCCATCCCAAAGCCATCCCGGGAATGATCGAGCGGATGCAAAGGGAAACACAGTGCATGGCTGGGAAGCACAAATGCCAACAGCCACATCAGAACCCTGCCCATGGCCCTGTCTGCTCTGCTGAATCTAACACCTTGTCTTTACAACACAGACTCGCTTCACCTGCAAAACACATCAAAGGCAGCGCTTGGGAAAGCCAGACAAGGCTACACTGGTTAGAGCTGAGGGCAGCGTGTAGGAAACAAAGGGTGAGATGGTGGTTGTACATACTGCTTTGGGTGTCCCTCTCGCCGGCTCGCTTTGGCTTCTGCAAGAAGAAAGGAAGGGGATCAGAACTCAAACTAAAGCACTTGCACCCAACAGAAAGCTCAGACAACAGAGCCTAAAGCCTCACCATCCCAGGGGGATGTTCTGAGAGCTCAAAGCCTACATCTTGAAATCAAGCCCCACAACAAGGCCACAGGTTGAAGCGCGAGGTGCTGGCACCCAGACTGACCGGGGAATGCCTGAAAGCAACAGCTACTGCAGGAAGATGCTCACTGCACACACGCAGCACCAGGCACAGGCAGGTTTGGGCCTTGCAGATGCTGCCGGGGGACTGCAGCTTGAACAAGGTAAAGGCCCTCTGAAGGCCTCTGCAAGCCCAGATCCTGAAACGAGGTAGCACACTGACACCCCTAACAAAGAAGCCCAAGTCCGATGGGTACTTACGCAGCAGGTCTTTTCCGCGCAGCTTTTCCTCCTCCAGCAGAGTCTCTGCTCCCAGTTCCCAATGAGTCCCGGGGCACCAGGGGTTTGTCGTTGGGATATTCTGAACACAGTGGCAATAGAGACAAAGACATCAGTCCACTGCTGAGAAGGGATGTTCATATGTCATTACAGAGCCCTTCAGGGACACTGTGCACAGGTACAGGAGCAAAACGTTACAGGTACCATTGCGTTGCTCAATATCAAAGTACAAGAGTCTGCAAAGTAATTTAGGGACAGACTGGTAATGGCCCAGGGGGTTGAGCTGATGGGGCACCTGCATCCCCGTCACCAGCTGCTGTCCCCAGCCGCAGGCAGGGGCACAGGGAGCAGCAACGGCAGAAGCTGCACCCTGCGGGGGAGAGAGCTGCACCTCAGAGGAGGGCTCCAGCCTGGAAAGGAGCTGCACCCCAGGAGGGACCTGCACCTTGTCGGGGAGCTGCACCCCGGGGGCACCTGCCCCAGCTGTCCCGGGCTCCCCAGGGGCCCCAGAACTCCCTGCCAGGCACTGGAAGGTGGCCTCGCCCTCCCCCAGCCCAGAAGGCAGCACGCGGGCAGTAACCACTGCCAACGTCCCTGCTGGGGGAAGCTCAGATGGGTGATGGGCTGAGCCATGGGACGGCAGAGGCAGCTGGGGGTCTCCAGGGGGCAGGAGCACCGGGAGGAGCGGGAGCCTGCTGCCTTACCTGCCATGGCGCCTGCAGAGTGGGGTTTGTTTGGGGCGCCGTTGCCATGCCGATCATCCAGCCAGTAACGGCTGCAGCCAGCCCTGCCATGCTTTGGCTTCTCACCCCACAGACACACTGCCCTGTGGAGATGAGAGTGTCCTAGAGAAACCAGATGAGAGGAAAAGTGCATCAGGTGAGGAAACCTCCCACCTCTCCTGCTCTGGTCCTGTCGCAAGTTGCACCAGAAGTAAAGCTGACAAAGGCCCAGATTACCAGCCCCTTTACGAGATGCTGTGGGACCGGCAGGGGAAACAGGAGATGTGTTGATGGGCTGTATTCCTAAAGGATCAGGGTGGCTGTGTGGAGATGGAAAGGCCTGGCAAGTATTACCACAGAAACGCAGCGCAACAGGGACTTTAGGACACCAAATTCCTGGGCACCCAATTTCTAATCACTCGCACCCTCCAGCAGGAAGTCTAAGAACCCCTTGGGGGACAATGCACAAAAAGGGACTAAAGCCCCTAGCAGTACGGCCTCGTGCTTTCCAACATTTGGTTCCCCCATTCCTATGAGGAAGGGAATTGGGAAAAGCCAGAATTCATCTGGGTTTATTCCAAAAGGACACAAGAGATGCCAGCCAGCCAGATGACAAACAGAGGTTTCTTCCTTAAGGGACGTAGTTAGAGCAAAGCAGAGAGCATTCGATTTGCTCCCTGCCAAGGAAGGAGGGGTGTGCATGGGAATAAATCAAAGCTGCTGTGCAGCCAGAAATCAGGAAAAGGGAACTGAAGCAGAGTTAAAGAATACACGGTGTCAGAGTTTTGCCTGCTGGGTGTTGGATGAGACCGGGGGCTGCAGAAAATGGCTGCTGTAAGGAGCAGCCAGAAGCTCTCTGCAGGCCCCAGGCTCTAAACATCGGCCAATTCAAGGCCAGAGTCGCTGCTGACCAAGGCTGAGCCCATCAGCGATGGTCACAGCGCCTCTGGGAATCACATACAGGAGACAAAAACCACAAGCAGCTGCATTTTTCCCCAGAGAAGGGAGTGAGAAGATGTGAGAAGCTGTGGAGGCACCAAGGACAGGGAAGCGAGGGAGGAGGTGTCCCAGGTGCTGGAGAGAAAGATGCCCCAGCAGCCCCTGCAGAAACCCATGGTGGAGCGGGTGTCCCCCCAGAGCCCATGGAAATGGCCCAGACCCCACCTGCAGCCCATGGAGAGGCCCCATGCTGGATGGAGCAGGGAGAGAGAGACAGGAGATGCTGTGACCTGTGTTGGAGGAAGTCCCTGACAGCACTTGCAGCCCCTGGACAGAGACAGAGACACAGAGACAAGCGAGAGAGAGGTTTGTGTAGCAGGGGGAGGGTGTGGAATGAATGACCCCCTCCTTGGCTGAGAAAGAAACCAACTTGTGAGGAACTGAGCGAAGCCCCCATCTCCCATCCCCTGCCCTTCCCTGTGTCATGATGGGGGGAAAGTAGGCAGTGAATTCCTAACTGGAGTGAAGTCTGCTAAGAAGGGAGCAGGGTGGGGGAGGTAGAGCTGGAAAAAAAAAAAAACCTGATGAAGAAGTGACTGAGAACCCCATCTCCCAGGCCCTGCCCCCCATGTGCCCTGATGCAGGGGAAGAAGGGAGCAAAATCCTGACTAAAGTCTGAGAAGAAGGGAGGGGTGGGGAAGGTGTTTTAAGATCTGGTCGTGCTTCTCATTACCCGACTCTGGTGTCACTGGGTGTGTAGTGCAGTGAAATAAATTAGAGAGTTTTCTTTCCTTCACTCTGTGTTGAGTCTGTTTTGCCCATGTCATTGGTGACAGGATGATCTCTCCCTGTCCTTACATTGACTCCTAAGATTCTCAATATCATTTCCTCCCCTGTCCAAGTACAAAGGGGTGTGATAGACTGACTTTGGTGGGCATCTCGCCTCCAGACAGGGCTAAACCACCACAGACAGGGTGATATTTCAAGGTCCCATTTTCAGGCCACTCTTCACCATGAACCAAGTGATATTCTCAACGCCTCTCACTACAATGCCCTTTGAATTTACCCCTACTCAGGGGCGTCCCTCCCAATTTTCTCCCATTCTCCAAGACGCTTGCAAAGGGAGCAGAGAGAGGATCTTTCTGGAACCACTGGCACCCGTTTCGCTGCCAAAAAAAGAAGTTCCTAAACCAACGGCTCATCCACCCAAATCCCAAACGCTCAAATACAAACCTGCCCTGCCATCACTGCCCTGCAGGACTGCCACAACGAGTGGAAACAAAGCCATGCCCTGCTTTGGGCAGAGAGTCGAATACTAGAGACATCTCTGATCAGCATATCCTCCTTTGCTGGGATGAGCACAATCAGGGGGGTCGACTCTGACACACAAGAGAACCAGCTCACCTGGGCTGCTCTGCGGCCACCTCTGCGCTCAGGCGGGTCTCAGCCTTGCTCGCCAGTCGCTGTCACCTCCCTGCAGCACGCTCTCCAGACCATGGCACGGCTTCCAACTTGGATCAAACAGGAGCTCAAGGACTGGGGCCGGTGCCCATAATTGCTGCTTTTGTCTCTCCCTACGGTCCTCTGTCCAGATCTTTGCCCCCACTTTGGGATTCCTCCCTCTGTCAGGAGCCCATCAGGATCTTGTTCTTTCCCTTTCTGTCTCGCTGACTCCTCTTCTTCTCCTTTCATCCTCCCCTCCCTGCCCCACAGACACTGGCTAATGGTCTCTTTCCCTGACAGCCTGTCTGTCCCTCCTAATCCCCCCCTGTCTGGCCCAGAGCCTCGTGCTCTGCTTCCCTTCCTCCACACGTCTCTCTCCCACTCCCTGCCCTGGGCTCTTTCCTCTCCGTCCTTTCTGCTCCCACCTGCCTTTGCCGTGTCCCCTCTGTTCTGCGCCCTGGCCCAGCCCCTGTCCCTCCGTCCTTCTGTCCATCTGCTGTCCCCCTCTCGGTGCAGGGCCAGGGCAGCCTCAGGGAGCAGCCATGGGGCCTGTGGGAGCTGGGCCAGGCCGGGGAATGGTGTCCCCAGAGGCTCAGGCACAGCAAGGGGAGCCCCGGGGCATGCTGGGAGCTGTAGGCCTGGGGCACAGGGCTGCCAGGCGGCCATGCTGGTCTGGGCCGGCCCAGGCTCTGCTCCAGCTGCAGCCAAGCTGAGCTGAGGCCTGGGCTCCCAGTGAGGACAGCGAGGCCGGGCGCAGGGGGCAAGGAGACGTTGTCAGAGCCTCCCTGAGACCAGGCATGGGGCACCCCGACTCCCAGAGACCCCTCTGAGCCCTCCCCGCTGCTTTAGTTGCTGCAGTCAGAGGAGCAGTGTGTTCTTCTCTTCAGCCTGAGCAGCTCTCACTACTGCTGCCCTGCTCAGGGACTGGGAATATTTGGCTTCCTTGGGCTATCTCTGGCGAGGTCACTGTTGCCCCAGCTGCCTTCTCCTGGCTGGGAAACACTGCATTTGTCCATCAGTCCTTGCATGGGCAAGATGCAGGCAGACAGGATTCTTTCCTGTCTGCTACCTTGGTGGCTGCCCTCCAGCTCCCACCAGGAGCTGACAGGCAGAAGCTAGCGCTTCCTTACAGGCTTTGCTCTAAGAATCACGAAAATCAGTGTGGAAAGTCTTTCTGAGATCACCATCAGCCCCCTCCACCAGCAAGTAGCTTCTGCTCCTGTTTTTCTCCCCCCTTTCCTAAAGAAACGTTCCTTTTTCAGTCTTGTCTTTTCAAACCTGAAACTTTATTTACATAAGAGAACAAAAATTATAAATAAAATCAAACAACTGTGGTGCAAGTGCACATCCCCTTGTGGAACAGTCATCTGCTGCTGCTGGTGCTGCTGAAGCTAGTGACGGGGCCATTTGCCATGGCCGGTTCCGCTGTTGAACCTGTTCACAAGCTGCAGGCAGAAAACAGTGACAAAAAGGTACCATGAAACTGCCAATGACAGACGAACAAAGCGTCACCCCCGCCCCCGTGTCACATCCCCTGTGTGTTCCTGTACACGCTCTCGGCCCCACAGGAAATCAACAGACAGAGCTAGGAACACATCCCAGCCAACCCTGACGCTAACGACTGTCTGCCAGTGAGTATCTCCCTCCCTGTCGGTGTCTTGCAGAGACTGTTGGTACAAGCAGTCCCCACCGTACCTTGCGGAGTGCCTTGTTGGCCACTAAGGTGTCTGGGGAGACACCCGCCCGCTGGCACGTTGGGCAGGTATGTCCCTCCGATTCCAGCAGCGCTGTTCTAATGCCTGTGAAGGACCAGAAGAGCCAAAGCAGATGTGAGCAGAACTAAAGACAGTTTGAGAGTTCTAATCCCTTTTAAACCAATGCTTCCTGGGTGAATACTGTCTGCATGGAGAGCCTGGAGCTATCAACGTTGCACAATGTAAAAACGTCTGGTCTTTGGCAAATGACCTAAAGGTCGCTGTGTCCAATGATTCAACTCGTCTTCTTTCTACCCCCAAGGACACTGAGAATCCCACACCTCAAGCTTAAGGAATAAACCGCTGATCAAAAGCCATTAGCAGGTTTGTGCTCATTTCTGACCTCTTCTCACACATGTCCTTGCACACACAAAGAAGATGGAGCTAGATATGTCAAAGGGCAATAAAGCACTCTGACTTGTATTTCCCCCCTTAGAGGAGTGGAGTCCTTTCCTAGTTGGGATGTACAGCAGTTTGAAATGGAACAAGGCCCAAAGTCAGCTGGTGATCTCCCCTTTCTGCTTTCTACAGATTAGATGGGAAGGTCAGAAAGGACAATCATGGGAGTAACACTTACATTCGTCACAGTAACTGTTCCCACAACAGGGGATGACTGAGGCGTCGTTCAGGATTTCTTTACAAATGGAACAACACAAACATTCGGGAACAGGCGCATCTGAGGAGGAGGAGGAGGATGGCTCGTCGCATGGGAAGGGACGCTTTTCTTTCTTTCCTCTGGCATACGCTTCCCTGGAGGGTGGTGGGGAAGGCAGAAGAAAGGTACAAATGGGTAAAGGCAAACTCAGAGGGGACAGAAAGCTTGGTTCCACAGCTATTTGACACAGGTTGCATTTGTGAAGTGTCATTCCAAAGCAAGATGAGCTTGCAAAGAGAACAACTCTCCCTGTAGGCTTTGGCAGAAACACAGATCACAGAAGCACAGAATTGTCGGGGCTGGAAGGGACCTCAAGAGATCATCGAGCCCAACCCCCTGCCCAAGCCGGTTCCTCAGGACACCTGGCAGATAGGAATCCAGATGGGTAGATCTAGTGTATCTCCAGAGATGACACTCCACACCGCTTGGGCAACCTGTCCTAGGGCTCTGACACCCCCACATTGAAAGTGTTCTTCCCCAGATTGGTGCCAAATCCCTGTGCTCCAACTTGAAGCCACTGCCCCTTGTCCTGTCCCCACAGACCACTGCAAAAAGGCTGGCTGTTTCCCCTGTGGGTGGTGGCACACCACCACTTTAACCAGCTCCCAGGGCCGTTAACACTGGGACTGCCTGGTTTGAAGAGGAGCAGGTGGCTCAGAGTTTAGGGCCAAGGTCCAGTGACAAGGCTTCCTCCCTGGAAGATGCTGGCCAATGTGCCGGCATTCCCATCTCGGCAGGGTTTCTCTTGCTCCCTCTTCTCTCAGTCCAACTCCTTCAGTACTTACACATTCACAGATGGAATGACGTATTTCCCAGTGCTGGTCACCATTGTGCCCTTTGTGCTGGGGTCTTTCACCTCCACCAGGAACGTGCTGGGAATCCCCGTGCTCTTCTTTATCCTACGGACTGGCTCAAACCCTTTGTCCTGCCAAGAAGGGAAAGGGACCCACGCCCAGCGGGACATGGCGGTGATTATTAGAAGCAGCAGGAGCCTTTCATCCCGCCCCTTGCCCTAATATGAAAAGGGAAGGGTACCAAGAGAGAAGTATTAACAGATGCATCAAAGTTCCCAGGGAAAGATCTACGGGCACATTTCACAGCACTGACCCAGAGGGAGGGAAATAGTCCCTTTGTAAATCCCCCTTTCCCTGGCATTCCGAAGGGCTTTGCCCCGTGGCCACAGAGCCGATGGGTTTCACCCCAAGAGAAACCCTTCTGGATACCAGTATCCATGCCCTGGCTACCCCACTGACACGGTCGACAGCCTCAGAGGGAAGTGATGCCACGAGTCCCCCCACTCTTACCCCATTAGTGGGGCAGTCCCTGCGGTAGTGGCCAGGTTTCCCGCAGCGAAAGCAGATGTAGCTTGGTGGAGGTGGACCCCAGCATTTCTTCACGGAACTAAAGGGGAAACAAAGACAAAGCTCTGCATCAATGTCTCTGGTGGGAACAGACCGCCCTGCGGCTCTTCAGCACCCTCCTCAGGACAGACTGGACATTCTCAGCACTCACTCGACCGCACGGTACTGCTGGCAAGACTGGATCATCATGGCTGCGATCTTGTCTTCCTCGGAAGCGTCGGCTTCAGCCAGGTTGGCAGTCTGTGGAACAGGGCAGCATTTCACACCCACCATTCCCAAGCACCGCTCCACCCACAGCACCAATCCTCCCTTTCCTGAGGCAATCCAGACCAGCATGGATCGAGCCACTTGCATGAACATCTACCAAAACCTCTACAGAAACTGGCTGAATTTCTCTGAAAGCAAACAGCTGACTAAACACATCCACCTGTCCAGGAACTGAAGGGAATTCAAACACAGCATTTAATACAGTCCAGTGGGAAACCTGAAAACCTTTGGAAACGTGCAGCCTCCAGGCTAAAAGCCGGTCTGCACGGAGGGGGTTCCAGTAGCAGTTGGGAGCTGCTTCAAGTCAGGCTTGTCTCTGAAGGAGACATTTCCTCCAAAGCTGCAATGTGCAGACAACTTGCAGAGCTCTTCACCTTACTGAGAGAAACGTCACCTGACAACTTGCAAGAGCCAAGGACACGTGCAGGGAAAGCACTAATGGAGACCACCTTCTTCTGGCAGCTCCCTGCACACCTACTCATTTGTTCTCTCCAAATGTACACTAGTGAACTTCTGCAGGGAGAGAGGGCAGAAGTTACCAGTGGGGAGAGATGGACTTTCTCTTCAGCGGGACCAAGGAGCCCCCCTGCCTGCTCGCACCTTTGTAGCTTGAAAGGCCAGTCATTTCACTGGCCAGCTCTATGCCTTTTCCCACAGTGCAACGGCTTTCCCAGACCAAGTTACACAGAGAGGAGAAAAGAGTGCACACTGTCCAATCAAAGCCACAGGTGAAACTCAAAATCAAGACTGTAAAGCGTTAGCAAGAACTGAGAGTTCTCTTCAGGTGAAAGCAGTCACCCAGCTATAGGTCTCGGGGTACGATTTGAAAACAGGAGCAGAGAGCGAGATACCTTAACAAGCCGGGCCAGAGAAGGGGATGCAGACGAGCCATCAACCTGCTGGGAGACAAGGAAACACAGATTCAATTCTGCACTCACAGCACAGCAACCGTTACCCTCTCCTGTGGCCTGGACGCCTGCGCTCTATCCTCTGAGTGTCCCTGAAAGAGCCCTTCCCACCCTCCCGGGACCGGCAGTTGCTCAAACCCCAGTCCAACCCTGGGACGGCTCAGAAGGTGCCTCTGTGCTGCAGGACAAGAAACTAAAGCGCTGGGCAGAGCAAGCGGTGAGATGGAAGGCACAGCTTGGGAATGCCACTTTGTGCAGCAACACCACTTCCCCTCACGGCAAGCTGGGAAAGACAGGGATGTACCCAGAGGGGCCCAAACCACTTCTCTGCATTGACACAGCTGTAGGAACAAATGCCCCAGCACCTGAGGGCAGGCACAAGCACCAGGGAGCTGCACAGAACTGCCCACAGAGCCTAAGGAGTTGGGTGGCTTTGGAAGCTGCTTGAACACCCCCTTTTTCCCTGCCAGTCAAGGGAAAAGAAGCATTTCAGAACAAAAGCTGAGCGACACCACGTGCCAATGGCCACAAGGACACTCCAAACAAGGCTCGTGGCCAGGCGCAAACAGCACACGCCAGCTACACCAACACCCATCTGAGCAGCTGCTGGCAGGCAGGGGTGACACAGGGCACCACGCTCAGTCCCGCCAACCTGGAGACACCCTGATCTAAACCCATCCCAAAGCCATCCCGGGAATGATCGAGCGGATGCAAAGGGAAACACAGTGCATGGCTGGGAAGCACAAATGCCAACAGCCACATCAGAACCCTGCCCATGGCCCTGTCTGCTCTGCTGAATCTAACACCTTGTCTTTACAACACAGACTCGCTTCACCTGCAAAACACATCAAAGGCAGCGCTTGGGAAAGCCAGACAAGGCTACACTGGTTAGAGCTGAGGGCAGCGTGTAGGAAACAAAGGGTGAGATGGTGGTTGTACATACTGCTTTGGGTGTCCCTCTCGCCGGCTCGCTTTGGCTTCTGCAAGAAGAAAGGAAGGGGATCAGAACTCAAACTAAAGCACTTGCACCCAACAGAAAGCTCAGACAACAGAGCCTAAAGCCTCACCATCCCAACGGATGTTCTAAGAGCTCAAAGCCTACATCTTGAAATCAAGCCCCACAACAAGGCCACAGGTTGAAGCGCGAGGTGCTGGCACCCAGACTGACCGGGGAATGCCTGAAAGCAACAGCTACTGCAGGAAGATGCTCACTGCACACACGCAGCACCAGGCACAGGCAGGTTTGGGCCTTGCAGATGCTGCCGGGGGACTGCAGTTTGAACAAGGTAAAGGCCCTCTGAAGGCCTCTGCAAGCCCAGATCCTGAAACGAGGTAGCACACTGACACCCCTAACAAAGAAGCCCAAGTCCGATAGGTACTTACGCAGCAGGTCTTTTCCGCGCAGCTTTTCCTCCTCCAGCAGAGTCTCTGCTCCCAGTTCCCAATGAGTCCCGGGGCACCAGGGGTTTGTCGTTGGGATATTCTGAACACAGTGGCAATAGAGACAAAGACATCAGTCCACTGCTGAGAAGGGATGTTCATATGTCATTACAGAGCCCTTCAGGGACACTGTGCACAGGTACAGGAGCAAAACGTTACAGGTACCATTGCGTTGCTCAATATCAAAGTACAAGAGTCTGCAAAGTAATTTAGGGACAGACTGGTAATGGCCCAGGGGGTTGAGCTGATGGGGCACCTGCATCCCCGTCACCAGCTGCTGTCCCCAGCCGCAGGCAGGGGCACAGGGAGCAGCAACGGCAGAAGCTGCACCCTGCGGGGGAGGGAGCTGCACCTCAGAGGAGGGCTCCAGCCTGGAAAGGAGCTGCACCCCAGGAGGGACCTGCACCTTGTCGGGGAGCTGCACCCCGGCGACACCTGCCCCAGCCGCCCTGGGCTCCCCAGGGGCCCCGGAACTCCCTGCCAGGCACTGGAGGGTGGCCTCACCCTCTCCCAGCCCAGAAGGCAGCACGTGGGCAGTAACTGCTGCCAACGTCCCTGCTGGGGGAAGCTCAGATGGGTGATGGGCTGAGCCATGGGACGGCAGAGGCAGCTGGGGGTCTCCAGGGGGCAGGAGCACCGGGAGGAGCGGGAGCCTGCTGCCTTACCTGCCATGGCGCCTGCAGAGTGGGGTTTGTTTGGGGCGCCGTTGCCATGCCGATCATCCAGCCAGTAACGGCTGCAGCCAGCCCTGCCATGCTTTGGCTTCTCACCCCACAGACACACTGCCCTGTGGAGATGAGAGTGTCCTAGAGAAACCAGATGAGAGGAAAAGTGCATCAGGTGAGGAAACCTCCCACCTCTCCTGCTCTGGTCCTGTCGCAAGTTGCACCAGAAGTAAAGCTGACAAAGGCCCAGATTATCAGCCCCTTTACGAGACGCTGTGGGACCGGCAGGGGAAACAGGAGATGTGTTGATGGGCTGTATTCCTAAAGGATCAGGGTGGCTGTGTGGAGATGGAAAGGCCTGTATTACCACAGAAACGCAGCGCAACAGGGTCTTTAGGACACCAAATTCCTGGGCACCCAATTTCTAATCACTCGCACCCTCCAGCAGGAAGTCTAAGAACCCCTTGGAGGACAATGCACAAAAAGGGACTAAAGCCCCTAGCAGTACGGCCTCGTGCTTTCCAACATTTGGTTCCCCCATTCCTATGAGGAAGGGAACTGGGTAAAGCCAGAATTCATCTGTCTGCCAGCATGGGGTTATTCCAAAAGGACACAAGAGATGCCAGCCATCCAGATGACAAACAGAGGTTTCTTCCTTAAGGGACGTAGTTAGAGCAAAGCAGAGAGCATTCGATTTGCTCCCTGCCAAGGAAGGAGGGGTGTGCATGGGAATAAATCAAAGCTGCTGTGCAGCCAGAAATCAGGAAAAGGGAACTGAAGCAGAGTTAAAGAATACACGGTGTCAGAGTTTTGCCTGCTGGGTGTTGGATGAGACCGGGGGCTGCAGAAAATGGCTGCTGTAAGGAGCAGCCAGAAGCTCTCTGCAGGCCCCAGGCTGTAAACATCGGCCAATTCAAGGCCAGAGTCGCTGCTGACCAAGGCTGAGCCCATCAGCGATGGTCACGACCCAAAAACCACAAGCAGCTGCATTTTTCCCCAGAGAAGGGAGTGAGAAGATGTGAGAAGCTGTGGAGGCACCAAGGACAGGGAAGCGAGGGAGGAGGTGTCCCAGGTGCTGGAGAGAAAGATGCCCCAGCAGCCCCTGCAGAAACCCATGGTGGAGCGGGTGTCCCCCCAGAGCCCATGGAAAAGGCCCAGACCCCACCTGCAGCCCATGGAGAGGCCCCATGCTGGATGGAGCAGGGAGAGAGAGACAGGAGATGCTGTGACCTGTGTTGGAGCAAGTCCCTGACAGCACTTGCAGCCCCTGGACAGAGACAGAGACACAGAGACAAGCGAGAGAGAGGTTTGTGCAGCAGGGGGAGGGTGTGGAATGAATGACCCCCCTCCTTGGCTGAGAAAGAAACCAACTTGTGAGGAACTGAGCGAAGCCCCCATCTCCCATCCCCTGCCCTTCCCTGTGTCATGATGGGGGGAAGTAGGCAGTGAATTCCTGACCAGAGTGAAGTCTGCTAAGAAGGGAGCAGGGTGAGGGAGGAAGAGCTGTTTTAAGATCTGGAAAAGGAAAAAAACTGATGAAGAAGTGATTGAGAACCCCATCTCCCAGGCCCTGCACCCCATGTGCCACGATGCAGGGGAAGAAGGGAGCAAAATCCTGACTAAAGTCTGATAAGAAGGGAGGGGTGGGGAAGGTGTTTTAAGATCTGGTCGTGCTTCTCATTACCCGACTCTGGTGTCACTGGGTGTGTAGTGCAGTGAAATAAATTAGAGAGTTTTCTTTCCTTCACTCTGTGTTGAGTCTGTTTTGCCCATGTCATTGGTGACAGGATGATCTCTCCCTGTCCTTACATTGACTCCTAAGATTCTCAATATTATTTCCTCCCCTGTCCAAGTACAAAGGGGTGTGATAGACTGACTTTGGTGGGCATCTCGCCTCCAGACAGGGCTAAACCACCACAGACAGGGTGATATTTCAAGGTCCCATTTTCAGGCCACTCTTCACCATGAACCAAGTGATATTCTCACCGCCCCTCACTACAATGCCCTTCGAATTTACCCCTACTCAGGGGCGTCCCTCCCAATTTTCTCCCATTCTCCAAGACGCTTGCAAAGGGAGCAGAGAGAGGATCTTTCTGGAACCACTGGCACCCGTTTCGCTGCCAAAAAAAGAAGTTCCTAAACCATTGGCTCATCCACCCAAATCCCAAACGCCCAAATACAAACCTGCCCTGCCATCACTGCCCTGCAGGACTGCCACAACGAGTGGAAACAAAGCCATGCCCTGCTTTGGGCAGAGAGTCGAATACTAGAGACATCTCTGATCAGCATATCCTCCTTTGCTGGGATGAGCACAATCAGGGGGGTCGACTCTGACACACAAGAGAACCAGCTCACCTGGGCTGCTCTGCGGCCACCTCTGCGCTCAGGCGGGTCTCAGCCTTGCTCGCCAGTCGCTGTCACCTCCCTGCAGCACGCTCTCCAGACCATGGCACGGCTTCCAACTTGGATCAAACAGGAGCTCAAGGACTGGGGCCGGTGCCCATAATTGCTGCTTTTGTCTCTCCCTACGGTCCTCTGTCCAGATCTTTGCCCCCACTTTGGGATTCCTCCCTCTGTCGGGAGCCCATCAGGATCTTGTTCTTTCCCTTTCTGTCTCGACTGACTCCTCTTCTTCTCCTTTCATCCTCCCCTCCCTGCCCCACAGACACTGGCTAATGGTCTCTTTCCCTGACAGCCTGTCTGTCCCTCCTAATTCCCCCTGTCTGGCCCAGAGCCTCGTGCTCTGCTTCCCTTCCTCCACACGTCTCTCTCCCGCTCCCTGCCCTGGGCTCTTTCCTCTCCGTCCTTTCTGCTCCCACCTGCCTTTGCTGTGTCCCCTCTGTTCTGCGCCCTGGCCCGGCCCCTGTCCCTCCGTCCCTCTGTCCATCTGCTGTCCCCCTCTCAGTGCAGGGCCAGGGCAGCCTCAGGGAGCAGCCATGGGGCCTGTGGGAGCTGGGCCAGGCCAGGGAATGGTGTCCCCAGAGGCTCAGGCACAGCAAGGGGAGCCCCGGGGCATGCTGGGAGCTGTAGGCCTGGGGCACAGGGCTGCCAGGCGGCCATGCTGGTTTGGGCCGGCCCAGGCTCTGCTCCAGCTGCAGCCAAGCTGAGCTGAGGCCTGGGCTCCCAGTGAGGACAGCGAGGCCGGGCGCAGGGGGCAAGGAGACGTTGTCAGAGCCTCCCTGAGACCAGGCATGGGGCACCCCGACTCCCAGAGACCCCTCTGAGCCCTCCCCGCTGCTTTAGTTGCTGCAGTCAGAGGAGCAGTGTGTTTTTCTCTTCAGCCTGAGCAGCTCTCACTACTGCTGCCCTGCTCAGGGACTGGGAATATTCGGCTTCCTTGGGCTATCTCTGGCGAGGTCACTGTTGCCCCAGCTGCCTTCTCCTGGCTGGGAAACACTGCATTTGTCCATCAGTCCTTGCATGGGCAAGATGCAGGCAGACAGGATTCTTTCCTGTCTGCTACCTTGGTGGCTGCCCTTCAGCTCCCACCGGGAGCTGTCAGGCAGAAGCTAGCGCTTCCTTACAGGCTTTGCTCTAAGAATCACGAAAATCAGTGTGGAAAGTCTTTCTGAGATCACCATCAGCCCCCTCCACCAGCAAGTAGCTTCTGCTCCTGTTTTTCTCCCCCCTTTCCTAAAGAAACGTTCCTTTTTCAGTCTTGTCTTTTCAAACCTGAAACTTTATTTACATAAAAGAACAAAAATTATAAATAAAATCAAACAACCATGGTGCAAGTGCACATCCCCTTGTGGAACAGTCTGCTGCTGCTGCTGGTGCTGCTGAAGCTAGTGACGGGGCCATTTGCCATGGCCGGTTCCGCTGTTGAACCTGTTCACAAGCTGCAGGCAGAAAACAGTGACAAAAAGGTACCATGAAACTGCCAATGACAGACGAACAAAGCGTCACCCCCGCCCCCGTGTCACATCCCCTGTGTGTTCCTGTACACGCTCTCGGCCCCACAGGAAATCAACAGACAGAGCTAGGGACACATCCCAGCCAACCCTGACGCTAACGACTGTCTGCCAGTGAGTATTTCCCTCCCTTTCAGTGTCTTGCAGAGACTGTTGGTACAAGCAGTCCCCACCGTACCTTGCGGAGTGCCTTGTTGGCCACTAAGGTGTCTGGGGAGACACCCGCCCGCTGGCACGTTGGGCAGGTATGTCCCTCCGATTCCAGCAGCGCTGTTCTAATGCCTGTGAAGGACCAGAAGAGCCAAAGCAGATGTTAGCAGAACTAAAGACAGTTTGAGAGTTCTAATCCCTTTTAAACCAATGCTTCCTGGGTGAATACTGTCTGCATGGAGAGCCTGGAGCTATCAACGTTGCACAATGTAAAAACGTCTGGTCTTTGGCAAATGACCTAAAGGTCGCTGTGTCCAATGATTCAACTCGTCTTCTTTCTACCCCCAAGGACACTGAGAATCCCACACCTCAAGCTTAAGGAATAAACCGCTGATCAAAAGCCATTAGCAGGTTTGTGCTCACTTCTGACCTCTTCTCACACATGTCCTTGCACACACAAAGAAGATGGAGCTAGATATGTCAAAGGGCAATAAAGCACTCTGACTTGTATTTCCCCCCTTAGAGGAGTGGAGTCCTTTCCTAGTCGGGATGTACAGCAGTTTGAAATAGAACAAGGCCCAAAATCAGCTGGTGATCTCCCCTTTCTCCTTTCTACAGATTAGATGGGAAGGTCAGAAAGGACAATCATGGGAGTAACACTTACATTCGTCACAGTAACTGTTCCCACAACAGGGGATGATTGCGGCATCATTCAGGATTTCTTTACAAATGGGACAACACAAACATTCGGGAACGGGAGCATCTAAGATGGAGGAGGAGGATGGCTCGTCGCATGGGAAGGGACGCTTTTCTTTCTTTCCTCTGGCATACGCTTCCCTGGAGGGTGGTGGGGAAGGCAGAAGAAAGGTACAAATGGGTAAAGGCAAACTCAGAGGGGACAGAAAGCTTGGTTCCACAGCTATTTGAGACAGTTTGCATTTGTGAAGTGTCCTTCCAAAGCAAGATGAGCTTGCAAAGAGAACAACTCTCCCTGTCGGCTTTGGCAGAAACACAGATCACAGAAGCACAGAATTGTCGGGGCTGGAAGGGACCTCAAGAGATCATCGAGCCCAACCCCCTGCCCAAGCCGGTTCCTCAGGACAGATGGCAGATAGGAATCCAGATGGGTAGATCTAGTGTATCTCCAGAGATGACACTCCACACCGCTTGGGCATCCTGTCCTAGGGCTCTGACACCCCCACATTGAAAGTGTTCTTCCCCAGATTGGTGCCAAATCCCTGTGCTCCAACTTGAAGCCACTGCCCCTTGTCCTGTCCCCACAGACCACTGAATAGAGGCTGGCTGTTTCCCCTGTGGGTGATGGCACACCATCACTTTAACCAGCTCCCAGGGCCGTTAACACTGGGACTGCCTGGTTTGAAGAGGAGCAGGTGGCTCAGAGTTTAGGGCCAAGGTCCAGTGACAAGGCTTCCTCCCTGGAAGATGCTGGCCAAAGTGCCGGCATTCCCATCTCGGCAGGGTTTCTCTTGCTCCCTCTTCTCTCAGTCCAACTCCTTCAGTACTTACACATTCACAGATGGAATGACGTATTTCCCAGTGCTGGTCACCATTGTGCCCTTTGTGCTGGGGTCTTTCACCTCCACCAGGAACGTGCTGGGAATCCCCGTGCTCTTCTTTATCCTACGGACTGGCTCAAACCCTTTGTCCTGCCAAGAAGGGAAAGGGACCCACGCCCAGCGGGACATGGCGGTGATTATTAGAAGCAGCAGGAGCCTTTCATCCCGCCCCTTGCCCTAATATTAAAAGGTACCAAGAGAGAAGTATTAACAGATGCATCAAAGTTCCCAGGGAAAGATCTACGGGCACATTTCACAGCACTGACCCAGAGGGAGGGAAATAGTCCCTTTGTAAATCCCCCTTTCCCTGGCATTCTGAAGGGCTTTGCCCCGTGGCCACAGAGCCGATGGGTTTCACCCCAAGAGAAACCCTTCTGGATACCAGTATCCATGCCCTGGCTACCCCACTGACACGGTAGACAGCCTCAGAGGGAAGTGATGCCACGAGTCCCCCCACTCTTACCCCATTAGTGGGGCAGTCCCTGCGGTAGTGGCCAGGTTTCCCGCAGCGAAAGCAGATGTAGCTTGGTGGAGGTGGACCCCAGCATTTCTTCACGGAACTAAAGGGGAAACAAAGACAAAGCTCTGCATCAATGTCTCTGGTGGGAACAGACTGCCCTGCGGCTCTTCAGCACCCTCCTCAGGACAGACTGGACATTCTCAGCACTCACTCGACCGCACGGTACTGCTGGCAAGACTGGATCATCATGGCTGCGATCTTGTCTTCCTCGGAAGCGTCGGCTTCAGCCAGGTTGGCAGTCTGTGGAACAGGGCAGGATTTCACACCCACCATTCCCAAGCACCGCTCCACCCACAGCACCAATCCTCCCTTTCCTGAGGCAATCCAGACCGGCATGGATTGAGCCACTTGCATGAACATCTACCAAAACCTCTACAGAAACCGGCTGAATTTCTCTGAAAGCAAACAGCTGACTAAACACATCCACCTGTCCAGGAACTGAAGGGAATTCAAACACAGCATTTAATACAGTCCAGTGGGAAACCTGAAAACCTTTGGAAACGTGCAGCCTCCAGGCTAAAAGCCGGTCTGCACGGAGTGGGTTCCAGTAGCAGTTGGGAGCTGCTTCAAGTCAGGCTTGTCTCTGAAGGAGACATTTCCTCCAAAGCTGCAATGTGCAGACAACTTGCAGAGCTCTTCACCTTACTGAGAGAAACGTCACCTGACAACTTGCAAGAGCCAAGGACACGTGCAGGGAAAGCACTAATGGAGACCACCTTCTTCTGGCAGCTCCCTGCACACCTACTCATTTGTTCTCTCCAAATGTACACTAGTGAACTTCTGCAGGGAGAGAGGGCAGAAGTTACCAGTGGGGAGAGATGGACTTTCTCTTCAGCGGGACCAAGGAGCCCCCCTGCCTGCTCGCACCTTTGTAGCTTGAAAGGCCAGTCATTTCACTGGCCAGCTCTATGCCTTTTCCCACAGTGCAATGGCTTTCCCAGACCAAGTTACACAGAGAGGAGAAAAGAGTGCACACTGTCCAATCAAAGCCACAGGTGAAACTCAAAATCAAGACTGTAAAGCGTTAGCAAGAACTGAGAGTTCTCTTCAGGTGAAAGCAGTCACCCAGCTATAGGTCTCGGGGTACGATTTAAAAACAGGAACAGAGAGCGAGCTACCTTAACAAGCCGGGCCAGAGAAGGGGATGCAGACGAGCCATCAACCTGCTGGGAGACAAGGAAACACAGATTCAATTCTGCACTCACAGCACAGCAACCGTTACCCTCTCCTGTGGCCTGGACGCCTGCGCTCTATCCTCTGAGTGTCCCTGAAAGAGCCCTTCCCACCCTCCCGGGACCGGCAGTTGCTCAAACCCCAGTCCAACCCTGGGACGGCTCAGAAGGTGCCTCTGTGCTGCAGGACAAGAAACTAAAGCGCTGGGCAGAGCAAGCGGCGAGATGGAAGGCACAGCTTGGGAATGCCACTTTGTGCAGCAACACCACTTCCCCTCAGGGCAAGCTGGGAAAGACAGGGATGTACCCAGAGGGGCCCAAACCACTTCTCTGCATTGACACGGCTGTAGGAACAAATGCCCCAGCACCCAACGGCAGGCACAAGCACCAGGGAGCTGCACAGAACTGCCCACAGAGCCTAAGGAGTTGGGTGGCTTTGGGAGCTGCTTGAACACCCCCCTTTTTCCTGCCAGTCAGGGGAAAAGATGCATTTCAGAACAAAAGCTGAGCGACACCACGTGCCGATGGCCACAAGGACACTCCAAACAAGGCTCGTGGCCAGGCGCAAACAGCACACGCCAGCTACACCAACACCCATCTGAGCAGCTGCTGGCAGGCAGGGGTGACACAGGGCACCACGCTCAGTCCCGCCAACCTGGAGACACCCTGATCTAAACCCATCCCAAAGCCATCCCGGGAATGATCGAGCGGATGCAAAGGGAAACACAGTGCATGGCTGGGAAGCACAAATGCCAACAGCCACATCAGAACCCTGCCCATGGCCCTGTCTGCTCTGCTGAATCTAACACCTTGTCTTTACAACACAGACTCGCTTCACCTGCAAAACACATCAAAGGCAGCGCTTGGGAAAGCCAGACAAGGCTACACTGGTTAGAGCTGAGGGCAGCGTGTAGGAAACAAAGGGTGAGATGGTGGTTGTACATACTGCTTTGGGTGTCCCTCTCGCCGGCTCGCTTTGGCTTCTGCAAGAAGAAAGGAATGGGATCAGAACTCAAACTAAAGCACTTGCACCCAACAGAAAGCTCAGACAACAGAGCCTAAAGCCTCACCATCCCAGGGGGATGTTCTGAGAGCTCAAAGCCTACATCTTGAAATCAAGCCCCACAACAAGGCCACAGGTTGAAGCGCGAGGTGCTGGCACCCAGACTGACCGGGGAATGCCTGAAAGCAACAGCTACTGCAGGAAGATGCTCACTGCACACACGCAGCACCAGGCACAGGCAGGTTTGGGCCTTGCAGATGCTGCCGGGGGACTGCAGCTTGAACAAGGTAAAGGCCCTCTGAAGGCCTCTGCAAGCCCAGATCCTGAAACGAGGTAGCACACTGACACCCCTAACAAAGAAGCCCAAGTCCGATGGGTACTTACGCAGCAGGTCTTTTCCGCGCAGCTTTTCCTCCTCCAGCAGAGTCTCTGCTCCCAGTTCCCAATGAGTCCCGGGGCACCAGGGGTTTGTCGTTGGGATATTCTGAACACAGTGGCAATAGAGACAAAGACATCAGTCCACTGCTGAGAAGGGATGTTCATATGTCATTACAGAGCCCTTCAGGGACACTGGCCACAGGTACAGGAGCAAAACGTTACAGGTACCATTGCGTTGCTCAATATCAAAGTACAAGAGTCTGCAAAGTAATTTAGGGACAGACTGGTAATGGCCCAGGGGGTTGAGCTGATGGGGCACCTGCATCCCCGTCACCAGCTGCTGTCCCCAGCCGCAGGCAGGGGCACAGGGAGCAGCAACGGCAGAAGCTGCACCCTGCGGGGGAGAGAGCTGCACCTCAGAGGAGGGCTCCAGCCTGGAAAGGAGCTGCACCCCAGGAGGGACCTGCACCTTGTCGGGGAGCTGCACCCCGGGGGCACCTGCCCCAGCTGTCCCGGGCTCCCCAGGGGCCCCAGAACTCCCTGCCAGGCACTGGAAGGTGGCCTCGCCCTCCCCCAGCCCAGAAGGCAGCACGCGGGCAGTAACCACTGCCAACGTCCCTGCTGGGGGAAGCTCAGATGGGTGATGGGCTGAGCCATGGGACGGCAGAGGCAGCTGGGGGTCTCCAGGGGGCAGGAGCACCGGGAGGAGCGGGAGCCTGCTGCCTTACCTGCCATGGCGCCTGCAGAGTGGGGTTTGTTTGGGGCGCCGTTGCCATGCCGATCATCCCGCCAGTAACGGCTGCAGCCAGCCCTGCCATGCTTTGGCTTCTCACCCCACAGACACACTGCCCTGTGGAGATGAGAGTGTCCTAGAGAAACCAGATGAGAGGAAAAGTGCATCAGGTGAGGAAACCTCCCACCTCTCCTGCTCTGGTCCTGTCGCAAGTTGCACCAGAGGTAAAGCTGACAAAGGCCCAGATTACCAGCCCCTTTACGAGATGCTGTGGGACCGGCAGGGGAAACAGGAGATGTGTTGATGGGCTGTATTCCTAAAGGATCAGGGTGGCTGTGTGGAGATGGAAAGGCCTGGCAAGTGTTACCACAGAAACGCAGCGCAACAGGGACTTTAGGACACCAAATTCCTGGGCACCCAATTTCTAATCACTCGCACCCTCCAGCAGGAAGTCTAAGAACCCCTTGGGGGACAATGCACAAAAAGGGACTAAAGCCCCTAGCAGTACGGCCTCGTGCTTTCCAACATTTGGTTCCCCCATTCCTATGAGGAAGGGAATTGGGAAAAGCCAGAATTCATCTGTCTGCCAGCATGGGGTTATTCCAAAAGGACACAAGAGATGCCAGCCAGCCAGATGACAAACAGAGGTTTCTTCCTTAAGGGACGTAGTTAGAGCAAAGCAGAGAGCATTCGATTTGCTCCCTGCCAAGGAAGGAGGGGTGTGCATGGGAATAAATCAAAGCTGCTGTGCAGCCAGAAATCAGGAAAAGGGAACTGAAGCAGAGTTAAAGAATACACGGTGTCAGAGTTTTGCCTGCTGGGTGTTGGATGAGACCGGGGGCTGCAGAAAATGGCTGCTGTAAGGAGCAGCCAGAAGCTCTCTGCAGGCCCCAGGCTGTAAACATCGGCCAATTCAAGGCCAGAGTCGCTGCTGACCAAGGCTGAGCCCATCAGCGATGGTCACGACCCAAAAACCACAAGCAGCTGCATTTTTCCCCAGAGAAGGGAGTGAGAAGATGTGAGAAGCTGTGGAGGCACCAAGGACAGGGAAGCGAGGGAGGAGGTGTCCCAGGTGCTGGAGAGAAAGATGCCCCAGCAGCCCCTGCAGAAACCCATGGTGGAGCGGGTGTCCCCCCAGAGCCCATGGAAAAGGCCCAGACCCCACCTGCAGCCCATGGAGAGGCCCCATGCTGGATGGAGCAGGGAGAGAGAGACAGGAGATGCTGTGACCTGTGTTGGAGCAAGTCCCTGACAGCACTTGCAGCCCCTGGACAGAGACAGAGACACAGAGACAAGCGAGAGAGAGGTTTGTGCAGCAGGGGGAGGGTGTGGAATGAATGACCCCCCTCCTTGGCTGAGAAAGAAACCAACTTGTGAGGAACTGAGCGAAGCCCCCATCTCCCATCCCCTGCCCTTCCCTGTGTCATGATGGGGGGAAGTAGGCAGTGAATTCCTGACCAGAGTGAAGTCTGCTAAGAAGGGAGCAGGGTGAGGGAGGAAGAGCTGTTTTAAGATCTGGAAAAGGAAAAAAACTGATGAAGAAGTGATTGAGAACCCCATCTCCCAGGCCCTGCACCCCATGTGCCACGATGCAGGGGAAGAAGGGAGCAAAATCCTGACTAAAGTCTGATAAGAAGGGAGGGGTGGGGAAGGTGTTTTAAGATCTGGTCGTGCTTCTCATTACCCGACTCTGGTGTCACTGGGTGTGTAGTGCAGTGAAATAAATTAGAGAGTTTTCTTTCCTTCACTCTGTGTTGAGTCTGTTTTGCCCATGTCATTGGTGACAGGATGATCTCTCCCTGTCCTTACATTGACTCCTAAGATTCTCAATATTATTTCCTCCCCTGTCCAAGTACAAAGGGGTGTGATAGACTGACTTTGGTGGGCATCTCGCCTCCAGACAGGGCTAAACCACCACAGACAGGGTGATATTTCAAGGTCCCATTTTCAGGCCACTCTTCACCATGAACCAAGTGATATTCTCACCGCCCCTCACTACAATGCCCTTCGAATTTACCCCTACTCAGGGGCGTCCCTCCCAATTTTCTCCCATTCTCCAAGACGCTTGCAAAGGGAGCAGAGAGAGGATCTTTCTGGAACCACTGGCACCCGTTTCGCTGCCAAAAAAAGAAGTTCCTAAACCATTGGCTCATCCACCCAAATCCCAAACGCCCAAATACAAACCTGCCCTGCCATCACTGCCCTGCAGGACTGCCACAACGAGTGGAAACAAAGCCATGCCCTGCTTTGGGCAGAGAGTCGAATACTAGAGACATCTCTGATCAGCATATCCTCCTTTGCTGGGATGAGCACAATCAGGGGGGTCGACTCTGACACACAAGAGAACCAGCTCACCTGGGCTGCTCTGCGGCCACCTCTGCGCTCAGGCGGGTCTCAGCCTTGCTCGCCAGTCGCTGTCACCTCCCTGCAGCACGCTCTCCAGACCATGGCACGGCTTCCAACTTGGATCAAACAGGAGCTCAAGGACTGGGGCCGGTGCCCATAATTGCTGCTTTTGTCTCTCCCTACGGTCCTCTGTCCAGATCTTTGCCCCCACTTTGGGATTCCTCCCTCTGTCGGGAGCCCATCAGGATCTTGTTCTTTCCCTTTCTGTCTCGACTGACTCCTCTTCTTCTCCTTTCATCCTCCCCTCCCTGCCCCACAGACACTGGCTAATGGTCTCTTTCCCTGACAGCCTGTCTGTCCCTCCTAATTCCCCCTGTCTGGCCCAGAGCCTCGTGCTCTGCTTCCCTTCCTCCACACGTCTCTCTCCCGCTCCCTGCCCTGGGCTCTTTCCTCTCCGTCCTTTCTGCTCCCACCTGCCTTTGCTGTGTCCCCTCTGTTCTGCGCCCTGGCCCGGCCCCTGTCCCTCCGTCCCTCTGTCCATCTGCTGTCCCCCTCTCGGTGCAGGGCCAGGGCAGCCTCAGGGAGCAGCCATGGGGCCTGTGGGAGCTGGGCCAGGCCAGGGAATGGTGTCCCCAGAGGCTCAGGCACAGCAAGGGGAGCCCCGGGGCATGCTGGGAGCTGTAGGCCTGGGGCACAGGGCTGCCAGGCGGCCATGCTGGTTTGGGCCGGCCCAGGCTCTGCTCCAGCTGCAGCCAAGCTGAGCTGAGGCCTGGGCTCCCAGTGAGGACAGCGAGGCCGGGCGCAGGGGGCAAGGAGACGTTGTCAGAGCCTCCCTGAGACCAGGCATGGGGCACCCCGACTCCCAGAGACCCCTCTGAGCCCTCCCCGCTGCTTTAGTTGCTGCAGTCAGAGGAGCAGTGTGTTTTTCTCTTCAGCCTGAGCAGCTCTCACTACTGCTGCCCTGCTCAGGGACTGGGAATATTCGGCTTCCTTGGGCTATCTCTGGCGAGGTCACTGTTGCCCCAGCTGCCTTCTCCTGGCTGGGAAACACTGCATTTGTCCATCAGTCCTTGCATGGGCAAGATGCAGGCAGACAGGATTCTTTCCTGTCTGCTACCTTGGTGGCTGCCCTTCAGCTCCCACCGGGAGCTGTCAGGCAGAAGCTAGCGCTTCCTTACAGGCTTTGCTCTAAGAATCACGAAAATCAGTGTGGAAAGTCTTTCTGAGATCACCATCAGCCCCCTCCACCAGCAAGTAGCTTCTGCTCCTGTTTTTCTCCCCCCTTTCCTAAAGAAACGTTCCTTTTTCAGTCTTGTCTTTTCAAACCTGAAACTTTATTTACATAAAAGAACAAAAATTATAAATAAAATCAAACAACCATGGTGCAAGTGCACATCCCCTTGTGGAACAGTCTGCTGCTGCTGCTGGTGCTGCTGAAGCTAGTGACGGGGCCATTTGCCATGGCCGGTTCCGCTGTTGAACCTGTTCACAAGCTGCAGGCAGAAAACAGTGACAAAAAGGTACCATGAAACTGCCAATGACAGACGAACAAAGCGTCACCCCCGCCCCCGTGTCACATCCCCTGTGTGTTCCTGTACACGCTCTCGGCCCCACAGGAAATCAACAGACAGAGCTAGGGACACATCCCAGCCAACCCTGACGCTAACGACTGTCTGCCAGTGAGTATTTCCCTCCCTTTCAGTGTCTTGCAGAGACTGTTGGTACAAGCAGTCCCCACCGTACCTTGCGGAGTGCCTTGTTGGCCACTAAGGTGTCTGGGGAGACACCCGCCCGCTGGCACATTGGGCAGGTATGTCCCTCCAATTCCAGCAGCGCTGTTCTAATGCCTGTGAAGGACCAGAAGAGCCAAAGCAGATGTTAGCAGAACTAAAGACAGTTTGAGAGTTCTAATCCCTTTTAAACCAATGCTTCCTGGGTGAATACTGTCTGCATGGAGAGCCTGGAGCTATCAACGTTGCACAATGTAAAAACGTCTGGTCTTTGGCAAATGACCTAAAGGTCGCTGTGTCCAATGATTCAACTCGTCTTCTTTCTACCCCCAAGGACACTGAGAATCCCACACCTCAAGCTTAAGGAATAAACCGCTGATCAAAAGCCATTAGCAGGTTTGTGCTCACTTCTGACCTCTTCTCACACATGTCCTTGCACACACAAAGAAGATGGAGCTAGATATGTCAAAGGGCAATAAAGCACTCTGACTTGTATTTCCCCCCTTAGAGGAGGGGAGTCCTTTCCTAGTCGGGATGTACAGCAGTTTGAAATAGAACAAGGCCCAAAATCAGCTGGTGATCTCCCCTTTCTCCTTTCTACAGATTAGATGGGAAGGTCAGAAAGGACAATCATGGGAGTAACACTTACATTCGTCACAGTAACTGTTCCCACAACAGGGGATGATTGCGGCATCATTCAGGATTTCTTTACAAATGGGACAACACAACCATTCGGGAACGGGAGCATCTAAGATGGAGGAGGAGGATGGCTCGTCGCATGGGAAGGGACGCTTTTCTTTCTTTCCTCTGGCATACGCTTCCCTGGAGGGTGGTGGGGAAGGCAGAAGAAAGGTACAAATGGGTAAAGGCAAACTCAGAGGGGACAGAAAGCTTGGTTCCACAGCTATTTGAGACAGTTTGCATTTGTGAAGTGTCCTTCCAAAGCAAGATGAGCTTGCAAAGAGAACAACTCTCCCTGTCGGCTTTGGCAGAAACACAGATCACAGAAGCACAGAATTGTCGGGGCTGGAAGGGACCTCAAGAGATCATCGAGCCCAACCCCCTGCCCAAGCCGGTTCCTCAGGACACCTGGCAGATAGGAATCCAGATGGGTAGATCTAGTGTATCTCCAGAGATGACACTCCACACCGCTTGGGCAACCTGTCCTAGGGCTCTGACACCCCCACATTGAAAGTGTTCTTCCCCAGATTGGTGCCAAATCCCTGTGCTCCAACTTGAAGCCACTGCCCCTTGTCCTGTCCCCACAGACCACTGAATAGAGGCTGGCTGTTTCCCCTGTGGGTGATGGCACACCACCACTTTAACCAGCTCCCAGGGCCGTTAACACTGGGACTGCCTGGTTTGAAGAGGAGCAGGTGGCTCAGAGTTTAGGGCCAAGGTCCAGTGACAAGGCTTCCTCCCTGGAAGATGCTGGCCAAAGTGCCGGCATTCCCATCTCGGCAGGGTTTCTCTTGCTCCCTCTTCTCTCAGTCCAACTCCTTCAGTACTTACACATTCACAGATGGAATGACGTATTTCCCAGTGCTGGTCACCATTGTGCCCTTTGTGCTGGGGTCTTTCACCTCCACCAGGAACGTGCTGGGAATCCCTGTGCTCTTCTTTATCCTACGGACTGGCTCAAACCCTTTGTCCTGCCAAGAAGGGAAAGGGACCCACGCCCAGCGGGACATGGCGGTGATTATTAGAAGCAGCAGGAGCCTTTCATCCCGCCCCTTGCCCTAATATTAAAAGGTACCAAGAGAGAAGTATTAACAGATGCATCAAAGTTCCCAGGGAAAGATCTACGGGCACATTTCACAGCACTGACCCAGAGGGAGGGAAATAGTCCCTTTGTAAATCCCCCTTTCCCTGGCATTCTGAAGGGCTTTGCCCCGTGGCCACAGAGCCGATGGGTTTCACCCCAAGAGAAACCCTTCTGGATACCAGTATCCATGCCCTGGCTACCCCACTGACACGGTCGACAGCCTCAGAGGGAAGTGATGCCACGAGTCCCCCCACTCTTACCCCATTAGTGGGGCAGTCCCTGCGGTAGTGGCCAGGTTTCCCGCAGCGAAAGCAGATGTAGCTTGGTGGAGGTGGACCCCAGCATTTCTTCACGGAACTAAAGGGGAAACAAAGACAAAGCTCTGCATCAATGTCTCTGGTGGGAACAGACCGCCCTGCGGCTCTTCAGCACCCTCCTCAGGACAGACTGGACATTCTCAGCACTCACTCGACCGCACGGTACTGCTGGCAAGACTGGATCATCATGGCTGCGATCTTGTCTTCCTCGGAAGCGTCGGCTTCAGCCAGGTTGGCAGTCTGTGGAACAGGGCAGGATTTCACACCCACCATTCCCAAGCACCGCTCCACCCACAGCACCAATCCTCCCTTTCCTGAGGCAATCCAGACCAGCATGGATCGAGCCACTTGCATGAACATCTACCAAAACCTCTACAGAAACTGGCTGAATTTCTCTGAAAGCAAACAGCTGACTAAACACATCCACCTGTCCAGGAACTGAAGGGAATTCAAACACAGCATTTAATACAGTCCAGTGGGAAAACTGAAAACCTTTGGAAACGTGCAGCCTCCAGGCTAAAAGCCGGTCTGCACGGAGTGGGTTCCAGTAGCAGTTGGGAGCTGCTTCAAGTCAGGCTTGTCTCTTAAGGAGACATTTCCTCCAAAGCTGCAATGTGCAGACAACTTGCAGAGCTCTTCACCTTACTGAGAGAAACGTCACCTGACAACTTGCAAGAGCCAAGGACACGTGCAGGGAAAGCACTAATGGAGACCACCTTCTTCTGGCAGCTCCCTGCACACCTACTCATTTGTTCTCTCCAAATGTACACTAGTGAACTTCTGCAGGGAGAGAGGGCAGAAGTTACCAGTGGGAGAGATGGACTTTCTCTTCAGCGGGACCAAGGAGCCCCCCTGCCTGCTTGCAACTTTGTAGCTTGAAAGGCCAGTCATTTCACTGGCCAGCTCTATGCCTTTTCCCACAGTGCAATGGCTTTCCCAGACCAAGTTACACAGAGAGGAGAAAAGAGTGCACACTGTCCAATCAAAGCCAGAGGTGAAACTCAAGATCAAGACTGTAAAGCGTTAGCAAGAACTGAGAGTTCTCTTCAGGTGAAAGCAGTCACCCAGCTATAGGTCTCGGGGTACGATTTGAAAACAGGAGCAGAGAGCGAGATACCTTAACAAGCCGGGCCAGAGAAGGGGATGCAGACGAGCCATCAACCTACTGGGAGACAAGGAAACACAGATTCAATTCTGCACTCACAGCACAGCAACCGTTACCCTCTCCTGTGGCCTGGACGCCTGCGCTCTATCCTCTGAGTGTCCCTGAAAGAGCCCTTCCCACCCTCCCGGGACCGGCAGTTGCTCAAACCCCAGTCCAACCCTGGGACGGCTCAGAAGGTGCCTCTGTGCTGCAGGACAAGAAACTAAAGCGCTGGGCAGAGCAAGTGGCGAGATGGAAGGCACAGCTTGGGAATGCCACTTTGTGCAGCAACACCACTTCCCCTCACGGCAAGCTGGGAAAGACAGGGATGTACCCAGAGGGCCCCAAACCACTTCTCTGCATTGACACGGCTGTAGGAACAAATGCCCCAGCACCTGAGGGCAGGCACAAGCACCAGGGAGCTGCACAGAACTGCCCACAGAGCCTAACGAGTTGGGTGGCTTTGGGAGCTGCTTGAACACCCCCCTTTTTCCTGCCAGTCAGGGGAAAAGAAGCATTTCAGAACAAAAGCCGAGCGACACCACGTGCCGATGGCCACAAGGACACTCCAAACAAGGCTCGTGGCCAGGCGCAAACAGCACACGCCAGCTACACCAACACCCATCTGAGCAGCTGCTGGCAGGCAGGGGTGACACAGGGCACCACGCTCAGTCCCGCCAACCTGGAGACACCCTGATCTAAACCCATCCCAAAGCCATTCCAGGAATGATCGAGCGGATGCAAAGGGAAACACAGTGCATGGCTGGGAAGCACAAATGCCAACAGCCACATCAGAACCCTGCCCATGGCCCTGTCTGCTCTGCTGAATCTAACACCTTGTCTTTACAACACAGACTCGCTTCACCTGCAAAACACATCAAAGGCAGCGCTTGGGAAAGCCAGACAAGGCTACACTGGTTAGAGCTGAGGGCAGCGTGTAGGAAACAAAGGGTGAGATGGTGGTTGTACATACTGCTTTGGGTGTCCCTCTCGCCGGCTCGCTTTGGCTTCTGCAAGAAGAAAGGAATGGGATCAGAACTCAAACTAAAGCACTTGCACCCAACAGAAAGCTCAGACAACAGAGCCTAAAGCCTCACCATCCCAACGGGATGTTCTGAGAGCTCAAAGCCTACATCTTGAAATCAAGCCCCACAACAAGGCCACAGGTTGAAGCGCGAGGCGCTGGCACCCAGACTGACCGGGGAATGCCTGAAAGCAACAGCTACTGCAGGAAGATGCTCACTGCACACACGCAGCACCAGGCACAGGCAGGTTTGGGCCTTGCAGATGCTGCCGGGGGACTGCAGCTTGAACAAGGTAAAGGCCCTCTGAAGGCCTCTGCAAGCCCAGATCCTGAAACGAGGTAGCACACTGACACCCCTAACAAAGAAGCCCAAGTCCGATGGGTACTTACGCAGCAGGTCTTTTCCGCGCAGCTTTTCCTCCTCCAGCAGAGTCTCTGCTCCCAGTTCCCAATGAGTCCCGGGGCACCAGGGGTTTGTCGTTGGGATATTCTCTGGCAATAGAGACAAAGACATCAGTCCACTTCTGAGAAGGGATGTTCATATGTCATTACAGAGCCCTTCAGGGACACTGTGCACAGGTACAGGAGCAAAACGTTACAGGTACCATTGCGTTGCTCAACATCAAAGTACAAGAGTCTGCAAAGTAATTTAGGGACAGACTGGTAATGGCCCAGGGGGTTGAGCTGATGGGGCACCTGCATCCCCGTCACCAGCTGCTGTCCCCAGCCGCAGGCAGGGGCACAGGGAGCAGCAACGGTAGAAGCTGCACCCTGCGGGGGAGGGAGCTGCACCTCAGAGGAGGGCTCCAGCCTGGAAAGGAGCTGCACCCCAGGAGGGACCTGCACCTTGTCGGGGAGCTGCACCCCGGGGGCACCTGCCCCAGCTGTCCCGGGCTCCCCAGGGGCCCCAGAACTCCCTGCCAGGCACTGGAGGGTGGCCTCGCCCTCCCCCAGCCCAGAAGGCAGCACGCGGGCAGTAACCGCTGCCAACGTCCCTGCTGGGGGAAGCTCAGATGGGTGATGGGCTGAGCCATGGGACGGCAGAGGCAGCTGGGGGTCTCCAGGGGGCAGGAGCACCGGGAGGAGCGGGAGCCTGCTGCCTTACCTGCCATGGCGCCTGCAGAGTGGGGTTTGTTTGGGGCGCCGTTGCCATGCCGATCATCCCGCCAGTAACGGCTGCAGCCAGCCCTGCCATGCTTTGGCTTCTCACCCCACAGACACACTGCCCTGTGGAGATGAGAGTGTCCTAGAGAAACCAGATGAGAGGAAAAGTGCATCAGGTGAGGAAACCTCCCACCTCTCCTGCTCTGGTCCTGTCGCAAGTTGCACCAGAAGTAAAGCTGACAAAGGCCCAGATTACCAGCCCCTTTACGAGATGCTGTGGGACCGGCAGGGGAAACAGGAGATGTGTTGATGGGCTGTATTCCTAAAGGATCAGGGTGGCTGTGTGGAGATGGAAAGGCCTGGCAAGTATTACCACAGAAACGCAGCGCAACAGGGTCTTTAGGACACCAAATTCCTGGGCACCCAATTTCTAATCACTCGCACCCTCCAGCAGGAAGTCTAAGAACCCCTTGGAGGACAATGCACAAAAAGGGACTAAAGCCCCTAGCAGTACGGCCTCGTGCTTTCCAACATTTGGTTCCCCCATTCCTATGAGGAAGGGAATTGTGAAAAGCCAGAATTCATCTGGGTTTATTCCAAAAGGACAGAAGAGATGCCAACCAGCCAGATGACAAACAGAGGTTTCTTCCTTAAGGGACGTAGTTAGAGCAAAGCAGAGAGCATTCGATTTGCTCCCTGCCAAGGAAGGAGGGGTGTGCATGGGAATAAATCAAAGCTCCTGTGCAGCCAGAAATCAGGAAAAGGGAACTGAAGCAGAGTTAAAGAATACACGGTGTCAGAGTTTTGCCTGCTGGGTGTTGGATGAGACCGGGGGCTGCAGAAAATGGCTGCTGTAAGGAGCAGCCAGAAGCTCTCTGCAGGCCCCAGGCTGTAAACATTGGCCAATTCAAGGCCAGAGTCGCTGCTGACCAAGGCTGAGCCCATCAGCGATGGTCACGACACAAAAACCACAAGCAGCTGCATTTTTCCCCAGAGAAGGGAGTGAGATGTGAGAAGCTGTGGAGGCACCTGGGACAGGGAAGCGAGGGAGGAGGTGTCCCAGGTGCTGGAGAGAAAGATGCCCCAGCAGCCCCTGCAGAAACCCATGGTGGAGCGGGTGTCCCCCCAGAGCCCATGGAAAAGGCCCAGACCCCACCTGCAGCCCATGGAGAGGCCCCATGCTGGATGGAGCAGGGAGAGAGAGACAGGAGATGCTGTGACCTGTGTTGGAGCAAGTCCCTGACAGCACTTGCAGCCCCTGGACAGAGACAGAGACACAGAGACAAGCGAGAGAGAGGTTTGTGCAGCAGGGGCAGGGTGTGGAATGAATGACCCCCTCCTTGGCTGAGAAAGAAACCAACTTGTGAGGAACTGAGCGAAGCCCCCATCTCCCATCCCCTGCCCTTCCCTGTGTCATGATGGGGGGAAGTAGGCAGTGAATTCCTGACCAGAGTGAAGTCTGCTAAGAAGGGAGCAGGGTGAGGGAGGAAGAGCTGTTTTAAGATCTGGAAAAGGAAAAAAACTGATGAAGAAGTGATTGAGAACCCCATCTCCCAGGCCCTGCACCCCATGTGCCACGATGCAGGGGAAGAAGGGAGCAAAATCCTGACTAAAGTCTGATAAGAAGGGAGGGGTGGGGAAGGTGTTTTAAGATCTGGTCGTGCTTCTCATTACCCGACTCTGGTGTCACTGGGTGTGTAGTGCAGTGAAATAAATTAGAGAGTTTTCTTTCCTTCACTCTGTGTTGAGTCTGTTTTGCCCATGTCATTGGTGACAGGATGATCTCTCCCTGTCCTTACATTGACTCCTAAGATTCTCAATATTATTTCCTCCCCTGTCCAAGTACAAAGGGGTGTGATAGACTGACTTTGGTGGGCATCTCGCCTCCAGACAGGGCTAAACCACCACAGACAGGGTGATATTTCAAGGTCCCATTTTCAGGCCACTCTTCACCATGAACCAAGTGATATTCTCACCGCCACTCACTACAATGCCCTTCGAATTTACCCCTACTCAGGGGCGTCCCTCCCAATTTTCTCCCATTCTCCAAGACGCTTGCAAAGGGAGCAGAGAGAGGACCTTTCTGGAACCACTGGCACCCGTTTCGCTGCCAAAAAAAGAAGTTCCTAAAGCATTGGCTCATCCACCCAAATCCCAAACGCCCAAATACAAACCTGCCCTGCCATCACTGCCCTGCAGGACTGCCACAACGAGTGGAAACAAAGCCATGCCCTGCTTTGGGCAGAGAGTCGAATACTAGAGACATCTCTGATCAGCATATCGTCCTTTGCTGGGATGAGCACAATCAGGGGGGTCGACTCTGACACACAAGAGAACCAGCTCACCTGGGCTGCTCTGCGGCCACCTCTGCGCTCAGGCGGGTCTCAGCCTTGCTCGCCAGTCGCTGTCACCTCCCTGCAGCACGCTCTCCAGACCATGGCACGGCTTCCAACTTGGATCAAACAGGAGCTCAAGGACTGGGGCCGGTGCCCATAATTGCTGCTTTTGTCTCTCCCTACGGTCCTCTGTCCAGATCCTTGTCCCCACTTTGGGATTCCTCCCTCTGTCGGGAGCCCATCAGGATCTTGTTCTTTCCCTTTCTGTCTCGACTGACTCCTCTTCTTCTCCTTTTATCCTCCCCTCCCTGCCCCACAGACACTGGCTAATGTTCTCTGTCCCTGACAGCCTGTCTGTCCCTCCTAATCCCCCCCTGTCTTGCCCAGAGCCTCGTGCTCTGCTTCCCTTCCTCCACACGTCTCTCTCCCACTCCCTGCCCTGGGCTCTTTCCTCTCCGTCCTTTCTGCTCCCACCTGCCTTTGCCGTGTCCCCTCTGTTCTGCGCCCTGGCCCGGCCCCTGTCCCTCCGTCCTTCTGTCCATCTGCTGTCCCCCTCTCGGTGCAGGGCCAGGGCAGCCTCAGGGAGCAGCCATGGGGCCTGTGGGAGCTGGGCCAGGCCGGGGAATGGTGTCCCCAGAGGCTCAGGCACAGCAAGGGGAGCCCCGGGGCATGCTGGGAGCTGTAGGCCTGGGGCACAGGGCTGCCAGGCGGCCATGCTGGTCTGGGCCGGCCCAGGCTCTGCTCCAGCTGCAGCCAAGCTGAGCTGAGGCCTGGGCTCCCAGTGAGGACAGCGAGGCCGGGCGCAGGGTGCAAGGAGACGTTGTCAGAGCCTCCCTGAGACCAGGCATGGGGCACCCCGACTCCCAGAGACCCCTCTGAGCCCTCCCCGCTGCTTTAGTTGCTGCAGTCAGAGGAGCAGTGTGTTCTTCTCTTCAGCCTGAGCAGCTCTCACTACTGCTGCCCTGCTCAGGGACTGGGAATATTCGGCTTCCTTGGGCTATCTCTGGCGAGGTCACTGTTGCCCCAGCTGCCTTCTCCTGGCTGGGAAACACTGCATTTGTCCATCAGTCCTTGCATGGGCAAGATGCAGGCAGACAGGATTCTTTCCTGTCTGCTACCTAGGTGGCTGCCCTTCAGCTCCCACCGGGAGCTGTCAGGCAGAAGCTAGCGCTTCCTTACAGGCTTTGCTCTAAGAGTCACGAAAATCAGTGTGGAAAGTCTTTCTGAGATCACCATCAGCCCCCTCCACCAGCAAGTAGCTTCTGCTCCTGTTTTTCTCCCCCCTTTCCTAAAGAAACGTTCCTTTTTCAGTCTTGTCTTTTCAAACCTGAAACTTTATTTACATAAAAGAACAAAAATTATAAATAAAATCAAACAACCATGGTGCAAGTGCACATCCCCTTGTGGAACAGTCTGTTGCTGCTGCTGGTGCTGCTGAAGCTAGTGACGGGGCCATTTGCCATGGCCGGTTCCGCTGTTGAACCTGTTCACAAGCTGCAGGCAGAAAACAGTGACAAAAAGGTACCATGAAACTGCCAATGACAGACGAACAAAGCGTCACCCCCGCCCCTGAGTCACATCCCCTGTGTGTTCTTGTACACGCTCTCGGCCCCACAGGAAATCAACAGACAGAGCTAGGGACACATCCCAGCCAACCCTGACGCTAACGACTGTCTGCCAGTGAGTATTTCCCTCCCTTTCAGTGTCCTGCAGAGACTGTTGGTACAAGCAGTCCCCACCGTACCTTGCGGAGTGCCTTGTTGGCCACTAAGGTGTCTGGGGAGACACCCGCCCGCTGGCACGTTGGGCAGGTATGTCCCTCCGATTCCAGCAGCGCTGTTCTAATGCCTGTGAAGGACCAGAAGAGCCAAAGCAGATGTGAGCAGAACTAAAGACAGTTTGAGAGTTCTAATCCCTTTTAAACCAATGCTTCCTGGGTGAATACTGTCTGCATGGAGAGCCTGGAGCTATCAACGTTGCACAATGTAAAAACGTCTGGTCTTTGGCAAATGACCTAAAGGTCGCTGTGTCCAATGATTCAACTCGTCTTCTTTCTACCCCCAAGGACACTGAGAATCCCACACCTCAAGCTTAAGGAATAAACCGCTGATCAAAAGCCATTAGCAGGTTTGTGCTCATTTCTGCCCTCTTCTCACACATGTCCTTGCACACACAAAGAGCATGGAGCTAGATATGTCAAAGGGCAATAAAGCACTCTGACTTGTATTTCCCCCCTTAGAGGAGGGGAGTCCTTTCCTAGTCGGGATGTACAGCAGTTTGAAATAGAACAAGGCCCAAAGTCAGCTGGTGATCTCCCCTTTCTGCTTTCTACAGATTAGATGGGAAGGTCAGAAAGGACAATCATGGGAGTAACACTTACATTCGTCACAGTAACTGTTCCCACAACAGGGGATGATTGCGGCATCATTCAGGATTTCTTTACAAATGGGACAACACAAGCATTCGGGAACGGGAGCATCTAAGATGGAGGAGGAGGAGGAGGATGGCTCGTCGCATGGGAAGGGACGCTTTTCTTTCTTTCCTCTGGCATACGCTTCCCTGGAGGGTGGTGGGGAAGGCAGAAGAAAGGTACAAATGGGTAAAGGCAAACTCAGAGGGGACAGAAAGCTTGGTTCCACAGCTATTTGAGACAGGTTGCATTTGTGAAGTGTCCTTCCAAAGCAAGATGAGCTTGCAAAGAGAACAACTCTCCCTGTCGGCTTTGGCAGAAACACAGATCACAGAAGCACAGAATTGTCGGGGCTGGAAGGGACCTCAAGAGATCATCGAGTCCAACCCCCTGCCCAAGCCGGTTCCTCAGGACACCTGGCAGATAGGAATCCAGATGGGTAGATCTAGTGTATCTCCAGAGATGACACTCCACACCGCTTGGGCAACCTGTCCTAGGGCTCTGACACCCCCACATTGAAAGTGTTCTTCCCCAGATTGGTGCCAAATCCCTGTGCTCCAACTTGAAGCCACTGCCCCTTGTCCTGTCCCCACAGACCACTGCAAAAAGGCTGGCTGTTTCCCCTGTGGGTGGTGGCACACCACCACTTTAACCAGCTCCCAGGGCCGTTAACACTGGGACTGCCTGGTTTGAAGAGGAGCAGGTGGCTCAGAGTTTAGGGCCAAGGTCCAGTGACAAGGCTTCCTCCCCGGAAGATGCTGGCCAATGTGCCGGCATTCCCATCTCGGCAGGGTTTCTCTTGCTCCCTCTTCTCTCAGTCCAACTCCTTCAGTACTTACACATTCACAGATGGAATGACGTATTTCCCAGTGCTGGTCACCATTGTGCCCTTTGTGCTGGGGTCTTTCACCTCCACCAGGAACGTGCTGGGAATCCCTGTGCTCTTCTTTATCCTACGGACTGGCTCAAACCCTTTGTCCTGCCAAGAAGGGAAAGGGACCCACGCCCAGCGGGACATGGCGGTGATTATTAGAAGCAGCAGGAGCCTTTCATCCCGCCCCTTGCCCTAATATTAAAAGGTACCAAGAGAGAAGTATTAACAGATGCATCAAAGTTCCCAGGGAAAGATCTACGGGCACATTTCACAGCACTGACCCAGAGGGAGGGAAATAGTCCCTTTGTAAATCCCCCTTTCCCTGGCATTCTGAAGGGCTTTGCCCCGTGGCCACAGAGCCGATGGGTTTCACCCCAAGAGAAACCCTTCTGGATACCAGTATCCATGCCCTGGCTACCCCACTGACACGGTCGACAGCCTCAGAGGGAAGTGATGCCACGAGTCCCCCCACTCTTACCCCATTAGTGGGGCAGTCCCTGCGGTAGTGGCCAGGTTTCCCGCAGCGAAAGCAGATGTAGCTTGGTGGAGGTGGACCCCAGCATTTCTTCACGGAACTAAAGGGGAAACAAAGACAAAGCTCTGCATCAATGTCTCTGGTGGGAACAGACCGCCCTGCGGCTCTTCAGCACCCTCCTCAGGACAGACTGGACATTCTCAGCACTCACTCGACCGCACGGTACTGCTGGCAAGACTGGATCATCATGGCTGCGATCTTGTCTTCCTCGGAAGCGTCGGCTTCAGCCAGGTTGGCAGTCTGTGGAACAGGGCAGGATTTCACACCCACCATTCCCAAGCACCGCTCCACCCACAGCACCAATCCTCCCTTTCCTGAGGCAATCCAGACCGGCATGGATTGAGCCACTTGCATGAACATCTACCAAAACCTCTACAGAAACCGGCTGAATTTCTCTGAAAGCAAACAGCTGACTAAACACATCCACCTGTCCAGGAACTGAAGGGAATTCAAACACAGCATTTAATACAGTCCAGTGGGAAACCTGAAAACCTTTGGAAACGTGCAGCCTCCAGGCTAAAAGCCGGTCTGCACGGAGGGGGTTCCAGTAGCAGTTGGGAGCTGCTTCAAGTCAGGCTTGTCTCTGAAGGAGACATTTCCTCCAAAGCTGCAATGTGCAGACAACTTGCAGAGCTCTTCACCTTACTGAGAGAAACGTCACCTGACAACTTGCAAGAGCCAAGGACACGTGCAGGGAAAGCACTAATGGAGACCACCTTCTTCTGGCAGCTCCCTGCACACCTACTCATTTGTTCTCTCCAAATGTACACTAGTGAACTTCTGCAGGGAGAGAGGGCAGAAGTTACCAGTGGGGAGAGATGGACTTTCTCTTCAGCGGGACCAAGGAGCCCCCCTGCCTGCTCGCACCTTTGTAGCTTGAAAGGCCAGTCATTTCACTGGCCAGCTCTATGCCTTTTCCCACAGTGCAATGGCTTTCCCAGACCAAGTTACACAGAGAGGAGAAAAGAGTGCACACTGTCCAATCAAAGCCAGAGGTGAAACTCAAGATCAAGACTGTAAAGCGTTAGCAAGAACTGAGAGTTCTCTTCAGGTGAAAGCAGTCACCCAGCTATAGGTCTCGGGGTACGATTTAAAAATAGGAACAGAGAGCGAGATACCTTAACAAGCCGGGCCAGAGAAGGGGATGCAGACGAGCCATCAACCTGCTGGGAGACAAGGAAACACAGATTCAATTCTGCACTCACAGCACAGCAACCGTTACCCTCTCCTGTGGCCTGGACGCCTGCGCTCTATCCTCTGAGTGTCCCTGAAAGAGCCCTTCCCACCCTCCCGGGACCGGCAGTTGCTCAAACCCCAGTCCAACCCTGGGACGGCTCAGAAGGTGCCTCTGTGCTGCAGGACAAGAAACTAAAGCGCTGGGCAGAGCAAGCGGCGAGATGGAAGGCACAGCTTGGGAATGCCACTTTGTGCAGCAACACCACTTCCCCTCACGGCAAGCTGGGAAAGACAGGGATGTACCCAGAGGGGCCCAAACCACTTCTCTGCATTGACACGGCTGTAGGAACAAATGCCCCAGCACCTGAGGGCAGGCACAAGCACCAGGGAGCTGCACAGAACTGCCCACAGAGCCTAACGAGTTGGGTGGCTTTGGGAGCTGCTTGAACACCCCCCTTTTTCCTGCCAGTCAGGGGAAAAGATGCATTTCAGAACAAAAGCTGAGCGACACCACGTGCCGATGGCCACAAGGACACTCCAAACAAGGCTCGTGGCCAGGCGCAAACAGCACACGCCAGCTACACCAACACCCATCTGAGCAGCTGCTGGCAGGCAGGGGTGACACAGGGCACCACGCTCAGTCCCGCCAACCTGGAGACACCCTGATCTAAACCCATCCCAAAGCCATTCCGGGAATGATCGAGCGGATGCAAAGGGAAACACAGTGCATGGCTGGGAAGCACAAATGCCAACAGCCACATCAGAACCCTGCCCATGGCCCTGTCTGCTCTGCTGAATCTAACACCTTGTCTTTACAACACAGACTCGCTTCACCTGCAAAACACATCAAAGGCAGCGCTTGGGAAAGCCAGACAAGGCTACACTGGTTAGAGCTGAGGGCAGCGTGTAGGAAACAAAGGGTGAGATGGTGGTTGTACATACTGCTTTGGGTGTCCCTCTCGCCGGCTCGCTTTGGCTTCTGCAAGAAGAAAGGAATGGGATCAGAACTCAAACTAAAGCACTTGCACCCAACAGAAAGCTCAGACAACAGAGCCTAAAGCCTCACCATCCCAACGGGATGTTCTAAGAGCTCAAAGCCTACATCTTGAAATCAAGCCCCACAACAAGGCCACAGGTTGAAGCGCGAGGTGCTGGCACCCAGACTGACCGGGGAATGCCTGAAAGCAACAGCTACTGCAGGAAGATGCTCACTGCACACACACAGCACCAGGCACAGGCAGGTTTGGGCCTTGCAGATGCTGCCGGGGGACTGCAGCTTGAACAAGGTAAAGGCCCTCTGAAGGCCTCTGCAAGCCCAGATCCTGAAACGAGGTAGCACACTGACACCCCTAACAAAGAAGCCCAAGTCCGATGGGTACTTACGCAGCAGGTCTTTTCCGCGCAGCTTTTCCTCCTCCAGCAGAGTCTCTGCTCCCAGTTCCCAATGTGTCCCGGGGCACCAGGGGTTTGTCGTTGGGATATTCTGAACACAGTGGCAATAGAGACAAAGACATCAGTCCACTGCTGAGAAGGGATGTTCATATGTCATTACAGAGCCCTTCAGGGACACTGTGCACAGGTACAGGAGCAAAACGTTACAGGTACCATTGCGTTGCTCAATATCAAAGTACAAGAGTCTGCAAAGTAATTTAGGGACAGACTAGTAATGGCCCAGGGGGTTGAGCTGATGGGGCACCTGCATCCCCCTCACCAGCTGCTGTCCCCAGCCGCAGGCAGGGGCACAGGGAGCAGCAACGGCAGAAGCTGCACCCTGCGGGGGAGGGAGCTGCACCTCAGAGGAGGGCTCCAGCCTGGAAAGGAGCTGCACCCCAGGAGGGACCTGCACCTTGTTGGGGAGCTGCACCCCGGCGACACCTGCCCCAGCCGCCCTGGGCTCCCCAGGGGCCCCGGAACTCCCTGCCAGGCACTGGAGGGTGGCCTCACCCTCTCCCAGCCCAGAAGGCAGCACGCGGGCAGTAACTGCTGCCAACGTCCCTGCTGGGGGAAGCTCAGATGGGTGATGGGCTGAGCCATGGGACGGCAGAGGCAGCTGGGGGTCTCCTGGGGGGCAGGAGCACCGGGAGGAGCGGGAGCCTGCTGCCTTACCTGCCATGGCGCCTGCAGAGTGGGGTTTGTTTGGGGCGCCGTTGCCATGCCGATCATCCAGCCAGTAACGGCTGCAGCCAGCCCTGCCATGCTTTGGCTTCTCACCCCACAGACACACTGCCCTGTGGAGATGAGAGTGTCCTAGAGAAACCAGATGAGAGGAAAAGTGCATCAGGTGAGGAAACCTCCCACCTCTCCTGCTCTGGTCCTGTCGCAAGTTGCACCAGAAGTAAAGCTGACAAAGGCCCAGATTTCCAGCGCCTTTACGAGACGCTGTGGGACCGGCAGGGGAAACAGGAGATGTGTTGATGGGCTGTATTCCTAAAGGATCAGGGTGGCTGTGTGGAGATGGAAAGGCCTGGCAAGTATTACCACAGAAACGCAGCGCAACAGGGTCTTTAGGACACCAAATTCCTGGGCACCCAATTTCTAATCACTCGCACCCTCCAGCAGGAAGTCTAAGAACCCCTTGGGGGACAATGCACAAAAAGGGACTAAAGCCCCTAGCAGTACGGCCTCGTGCTTTCCAACATTTGGTTCCCCCATTCCTATGAGGAAGGGAACTGGGTAAAGCCAGAATTCATCTGTCTGCCAGCATGGGGTTATTCCAAAAGGACACAAGAGATGCCAGCCAGCCAGATGACAAACAGAGGTTTCTTCCTTAAGGGACGTAGTTAGAGCAAAGCAGAGAGCATTCGATTTGCTCCCTGCCAAGGAAGGAAGGGTGTGCATGGGAATAAATCAAAGCTGCTGTGCAGCCAGAAATCAGGAAAAGGGAACTGAAGCAGAGTTAAAGAATACACGGTGTCAGAGTTTTGCCTGCTGGGTGTTGGATGAGACCGGGGGCTGCAGAAAATGGCTGCTGTAAGGAGCAGCCAGAAGCTCTCTGCAGGCCCCAGGCTGTAAACATCGGCCAATTCAAGGCCAGAGTCGCTGCTGACCAAGGCTGAGCCCATCAGCGATGGTCACGACACAAAAACCACAAGCAGCTGCATTTTTCCCCAGAGAAGGGAGTGAGAAGATGTGAGAAGCTGTGGAGGCACCAAGGACAGGGAAGCGAGGGAGGAGGTGTCCCAGGTGCTGGAGAGAAAGATGCCCCAGCAGCCCCTGCAGAAACCCATGGTGGAGCGGGTGTCCCCCCAGAGCCCATGGAAAAGGCCCAGACCCCACCTGCAGCCCATGGAGAGGCCCCATGCTGGATGGAGCAGGGAGAGAGAGACAGGAGATGCTGTGACCTGTGTTGGAGCAAGTCCCTGACAGCACTTGCAGCCCCTGGACAGAGACAGAGACACAGAGACAAGCGAGAGAGAGGTTTGTGCAGCAGGGGCAGGGTGTGGAATGAATGACCCCCTCCTTGGCTGAGAAAGAAACCAACTTGTGAGGAACTGAGCGAAGCCCCCATCTCCCATCCCCTGCCCTTCCCTGTGTCATGATGGGGGGAAGTAGGCAGTGAATTCCTGACCAGAGTGAAGTCTGCTAAGAAGGGAGCAGGGTGAGGGAGGAAGAGCTGTTTTAAGATCTGGAAAAGGAAAAAACCTGATGAAGAAGTGACTGAGAACCCCATCTCCCAGGCCCTGCCCCCCATGTGCCCTGATGCAGGGGAAGAAGGGAGCAAAATCCTGACTAAAGTCTGATAAGAAGGGAGGGGTGGGGAAGGTGTTTTAAGATCTGGTCGTGCTTCTCATTACCCGACTCTGGTGTCACTGGGTGTGTAGTGCAGTGAAATAAATTAGAGAGTTTTCTTTCCTTCACTCTGTGTTGAGTCTGTTTTGCCCATGTCATTGGTGACAGGATGATCTCTCCCTGTCCTTACATTGACTCCTAAGATTCTCAATATTATTTCCTCCCCTGTCCAAGTACAAAGGGGTGTGATAGACTGACTTTGGTGGGCATCTCGCCTCCAGACAGGGCTAAACCACCACAGACAGGGTGATATTTCAAGGTCCCATTTTCAGGCCACTCTTCACCATGAACCAAGTGATATTCTCACCGCCCCTCACTACAATGCCCTTCGAATTTACCCCTACTCAGGGGCGTCCCTCCCAATTTTCTCCCATTCTCCAAGACGCTTGCAAAGGGAGCAGAGAGAGGATCTTTCTGGAACCACTGGCACCCGTTTCGCTGCCGATAAAAGAAGTTCCTAAACCAACGGCTCATCCACCCAAATCCCAAACGCTCAAATACAAACCTGCCCTGCCATCACTGCCCTGCAGGACTGCCACAACGAGTGGAAACAAAGCCATGCCCTGCTTTGGGCAGAGAGTCAAATACTAGAGACATCTCTGATCAGCATATCGTCCTTTGCTGGGATGAGCACAATCAGGGGGGTCGACTCTGACACACAAGAGAACCAGCTCACCTGGGCTGCTCTGCGGCCACCTCTGCGCTCAGGCGGGTCTCAGCCTTGCTCGCCAGTCGCTGTCACCTCCCTGCAGCACGCTCTCCAGACCATGGCACGGCTTCCAACTTGGATCAAACAGGAGCTCAAGGACTGGGGCCGGTGCCCATAATTGCTGCTTTTGTCTCTCCCTACGGTCCTCTGTCCAGATCCTTGTCCCCACTTTGGGATTCCTCCCTCTGTCGGGAGCCCATCAGGATCTTGTTCTTTCCCTTTCTGTCTCGACTGACTCCTCTTCTTCTCCTTTCATCCTCCCCTCCCTGCCCCACAGACACTGGCTAATGGTCTCTTTCCCTGACAGCCTGTCTGTCCCTCCTAATCCCCCCCTGTCTGGCCCAGAGCCTCGTGCTCTGCTTCCCTTCCTCCACACGTCTCTCTCCTGCTCCCTGCCCTGGGCTCTTTCCTCTCCGTCCTTTCTGCTCCCACCTGCCTTTGCCGTGTCCCCTCTGTTCTGCGCCCGGGCCCGGCCCCTGTCCCTCCGTCCCTCTGTCCATCTGCTGTCCCCCTCTCGGTGCAGGGCCAGGGCAGCCTCAGGGAGCAGCCATGGGGCCTGTGGGAGCTGGGCCAGGCCGGGGAATGGTGTCCCCAGAGGCTCAGGCACAGCAAGGGGAGCCCCGGGGCATGCTGGGAGCTGTAGGCCTGGGGCACAGGGCTGCCAGGCGGCCATGCTGGTCTGGGCCGGCCCAGGCTCTGCTCCAGCTGCAGCCAAGCTGAGCTGAGGCCTGGGCTCCCAGTGAGGACAGCGAGGCCGGGCGCAGGGGGCAAGGAGACGTTGTCAGAGCCTCCCTGAGACCAGGCATGGGGCACCCCGACTCCCAGAGACCCCTCTGAGCCCTCCCCGCTGCTTTAGTTGCTGCAGTCAGAGGAGCAGTGTGTTCTTCTCTTTAGCCTGAGCAGCTCTCACTACTGCTGCCCTGCTCAGGGACTGGGAATATTTGGCTTCCTTGGGCTATCTCTGGCGAGGTCACTGTTGCCCCAGCTGCCTTCTCCTGGCTGGGAAACACTGCATTTGTCCATCAGTCCTTGCATGGGCAAGATGCAGGCAGACAGGATTCTTTCCTGTCTGCTACCTTGGTGGCTGCCCTTCAGCTCCCACCAGGAGCTGTCAGGCAGAAGCTAGCGCTTCCTTACAGGCTTTGCTCTAAGAGTCACGAAAATCAGTGTGGAAAGTCTTTCTGAGATCACCATCAGCCCCCTCCACCAGCAAGTAGCTTCTGCTCCTGTTTTTCTCCCCCCTTTCCTAAAGAAACGTTCCTTTTTCAGTCTTGTCTTTTCAAACCTGAAACTTTATTTACATAAAAGAACAAAAATTATAAATAAAATCAAACAACCGTGGTGCAAGTGCACATCCCCTTGTGGAACAGTCTGCTGCTGCTGGTGCTGCTGAAGCTAGTGACGGGGCCATTTGCCATGGCCGGTTCCGCTGTTGAACCTGTTCACAAGCTGCAGGCAGAAAACAGTGACAAAAAGGTACCATGAAACTGCCAATGACAGACGAACAAAGCGTCACCCCCGCCCCCGTGTCACATCCCCTGTGTGCTCCTGTACACGCTCTCAGCCCCACAGGAAATCAACAGACAGAGCTAGGGACACATCCCAGCCAACCCTGACGCTAACGACTGTCTGCCAGTGAGTATTTCCCTCCCTGTCGGTGTCTTGCAGAGACTGTTGGTACAAGCAGTCCCCACCGTACCTTGCGGAGTGCCTTGTTGGCCACTAAGGTGTCTGGGGAGACACCCGCCCGCTGGCACGTTGGGCAGGTATGTCCCTCCGATTCCAGCAGCGCTGTTCTAATGCCTGTGAAGGACCAGAAGAGCCAAAGCAGATGTGAGCAGAACTAAAGACAGTTTGAGAGTTCTAATCCCTTTTAAACCAATGCTTCCTGGGTGAATACTGTCTGCATGGAGAGCCTGGAGCTATCAACGTTGCACAATGTAAAAACGTCTGGTCTTTGGCAAATGACCTAAAGGTCGCTGTGTCCAATGATTCAACTCGTCTTCTTTCTACCCCCAAGGACACTGAGAATCCCACACCTCAAGCTTAAGGAATAAACCGCTGATCAAAAGCCATTAGCAGGTTTGTGCTCATTTCTGACCTCTTCTCACACATGTCCTTGCACACACAAAGAACATGGAGCTAGATATGTCAAAGGGCAATAAAGCACTCTGACTTGTACTTCCCCCCTTAGAGGAGTGGAGTCCTTTCCTAGTTGGGGTGTACAGCAGTTTGAAATAGAACAAGGCCCAAAGTCAGCTGGTGATCTCCCCTTTCTGCTTTCTACAGATTAGATGGGAAGGTCAGAAAGGACAATCATGGGAGTAACACTTACATTCGTCACAGTAACTGTTCCCACAACAGGGGATGACTGAGGCGTCGTTCAGGATTTCTTTACAAATGGAACAACACAAACATTCGGGAACGGGAGCATCTGAGGAGGAGGAGGAGGATGGCTCGTCGCATGGGAAGGGACGCTTTTCTTTCTTTCCTCTGGCATACGCTTCCCTGGAGGGTGGTGGGGAAGACAGAAGAAAGGTACAAATGGGTAAAGGCAAACTCAGAGGGGACAGAAAGCTTGGTTCCACAGCTATTTGACACAGGTTGCATTTGTGAAGTGTCCTTCCAAAGCAAGATGAGCTTGCAAAGAGAACAACTCTCCCTGTAGGCTTTGGCAGAAACACAGATCACAGAAGCACAGAATTGTCGGGGCTGGAAGGGACCTCAAGAGATCATCGAGTCCAACCCCCTGCCCAAGCCGGTTCCTCAGGACACCTGGCAGATAGGAATCCAGATGGGTAGATCTAGTGTATCTCCAGAGATGACACTCCACACCGCTTGGGCAACCTGTCCTAGGGCTCTGACACCCCCACATTGAAAGTGTTCTTCCCCAGATTGGTGCCAAATCCCTGTGCTCCAACTTGAAGCCACTGCCCCTTGTCCTGTCCCCACAGACCACTGCAAAAAGGCTGGCTGTTTCCCCTGTGGGTGGTGGCACACCACCACTTTAACCAGCTCCCAGGGCCATTAACACTGGGACTGCCTGGTTTGAAGAGGAGCAGGTGGCTCAGAGTTTAGGGCCAAGGTCCAGTGACAAGGCTTCCTCCCCGGAAGATGCTGGCCAATGTGCCGGCATTCCCATCTCGGCAGGGTTTCTCTTGCTCCCTCTTCTCTCAGTCCAACTCCTTCAGTACTTACACATTCACAGATGGAATGACGTATTTCCCAGTGCTGGTCACCATTGTGCCCTTTGTGCTGGGGTCTTTCACCTCCACCAGGAACGTGCTGGGAATCCCCGTGCTCTTCTTTATCCTACGGACTGGCTCAAACCCTTTGTCCTGCCAAGAAGGGAAAGGGACCCACGCCCAGCGGGACATGGCGGTGATTATTAGAAGCAGCAGGAGCCTTTCATCCCGCCCCTTGCCCTAATATGAAAAGGGAAGGGTACCAAGAGAGAAGTATTAACAGATGCATCAAAGTTCCCAGGGAAAGATCTACGGGCACATTTCACAGCACTGACCCAGAGGGAGGGAAATAGTCCCTTTGTAAATCCCCCTTTCCCTGGCATTCTGAAGGGCTTTGCCCCGTGGCCACAGAGCCGATGGGTTTCACCCCAAGAGAAACCCTTCTGGATACCAGTATCCATGCCCTGGCTACCCCACTGACACGGTAGACAGCCTCAGAGGGAAGTGATGCCACGAGTCCCCCCACTCTTACCCCATTAGTGGGGCAGTCCCTGCGGTAGTGGCCAGGTTTCCCGCAGCGAAAGCAGATGTAGCTTGGTGGAGGTGGACCCCAGCATTTCTTCACGGAACTAAAGGGGAAACAAAGACAAAGCTCTGCATCAATGTCTCTGGTGGGAACAGACCGCCCTGCGGCTCTTCAGCACCCTCCTCAGGACAGACTGGACATTCTCAGCACTCACTCGACCGCACGGTACTGCTGGCAAGACTGGATCATCATGGCTGCGATCTTGTCTTCCTCGGAAGCGTCGGCTTCAGCCAGGTTGGCAGTCTGTGGAACAGGGCAGCATTTCACACCCACCATTCCCAAGCACCGCTCCACCCACAGCACCAATCCTCCCTTTCCTGAGGCAATCCAGACCAGCATGGATCGAGCCACTTGCATGAACATCTACCAAAACCTCTACAGAAACTGGCTGAATTTCTCTGAAAGCAAACAGCTGACTAAACACATCCACCTGTCCAGGAACTGAAGGGAATTCAAACACAGCATTTAATACAGTCCAGTGGGAAACCTGAAAACCTTTGGAAACGTGCAGCCTCCAGGCTAAAAGCCGGTCTGCACGGAGGGGGTTCCAGTAGCAGTTGGGAGCTGCTTCAAGTCAGGCTTGTCTCTGAAGGAGACTCCAAAGCTGCAATGTGCAGACAACTTGCAGAGCTCTTCACCTTACTGAGAGAAACGTCACCTGACAACTTGCAAGAGCCAAGGACACGTGCAGGGAAAGCACTAATGGAGACCACCTTCTTCTGGCAGCTCCCTGCACACCTACTGATTTGTTCTCTCCAAATGTACACTAGTGAACTTCTGCAGGGAGAGAGGGCAGAAGTTACCAGTGGGGAGAGATGGACTTTCTCTTCAGCGGGACCAAGGAGCCCCCCTGCCTGCTCGCACCTTTGTAGCTTGAAAGGCCAGTCATTTCACTGGCCAGCTCTATGCCTTTTCCCACAGTGCAATGGCTTTCCCAGACCAAGTTACACAGAGAGGAGAAAAGAGTGCACACTGTCCAATCAAAGCCACAGGTGAAACTCAAAATCAAGACTGTAAAGCGTTAGCAAGAACTGAGAGTTCTCTTCAGGTGAAAGCAGTCACCCAGCTATAGGTCTCGGGGTACGATTTAAAAATAGGAACAGAGAGCGAGATACCTTAACAAGCCGGGCCAGAGAAGGGGATGCAGACGAGCCATCAACCTGCTGGGAGACAAGGAAACACAGATTCAATTCTGCACTCACAGCACAGCAACCGTTACCCTCTCCTGTGGCCTGGACGCCTGCGCTCTATCCTCTGAGTGTCCCTGAAAGAGCCCTTCCCACCCTCCCGGGACCGGCAGTTGCTCAAACCCCAGTCCAACCCTGGGACGGCTCAGAAGGTGCCTCTGTGCTGCAGGACAAGAAACTAAAGCGCTGGGCAGAGCAAGCGGTGAGATGGAAGGCACAGCTTGGGAATGCCACTTTGTGCAGCAACACCACTTCCCCTCACGGCAAGCTGGGAAAGACAGGGATGTACCCAGAGGGCCCCAAACCACTTCTCTGCATTGACACGGCTGTAGGAACAAATGCCCCAGCACCTGAGGGCAGGCACAAGCACCAGGGAGCTGCACAGAACTGCCCACAGAGCCTAAGGAGTTGGGTGGCTTTGGAAGCTGCTTGAACCCCCCTTTTTCCTGCCAGTCAGGGGAAAAGAAGCATTTCAGAACAAAAGCTGAGCGACACCATGTGCCGATGGCCACAAGGACACTCCAAACAAGGCTCGTGGCCAGGCGCAAACAGCACACGCCAGCTACACCAACACCCATCTGAGCAGCTGCTGGCAGGCAGGGGTGACACAGGGCACCACGCTCAGTCCCGCCAACCTGGAGACACCCTGATCTAAACCCATCCCAAAGCCATTCCGGGAATGATCGAGCGGATGCAAAGGGAAACACAGTGCATGGCTGGGAAGCACAAATGCCAACAGCCACATCAGAACCCTGCCCATGGCCCTGTCTGCTCTGCTGAATCTAACACCTTGTCTTTACAACACAGACTCGCTTCACCTGCAAAACACATCAAAGGCAGCGCTTGGGAAAGCCAGACAAGGCTACACTGGTTAGAGCTGAGGGCAGCGTGTAGGAAACAAAGGGTGAGATGGTGGTTGTACATACTGCTTTGGGTGTCCCTCTCGCCGGCTCGCTTTGGCTTCTGCAAGAAGAAAGGAAGGGGATCAGAACTCAAACTAAAGCACTTGCACCCAACAGAAAGCTCAGACAACAGAGCCTAAAGCCTCACCATCCCAGGGGGATGTTCTGAGAGCTCAAAGCCTACATCTTGAAATCAAGCCCCACAACAAGGCCACAGGTTGAAGCGCGAGGTGCTGGCACCCAGACTGACCGGGGAATGCCTGAAAGCAACAGCTACTGCAGGAAGATGCTCACTGCACACACGCAGCACCAGGCACAGGCAGGTTTGGGCCTTGCAGATGCTGCCGGGGGACTGCAGCTTGAACAAGGTAAAGGCCCTCTGAAGGCCTCTGCAAGCCCAGATCCTGAAACGAGGTAGCACACTGACACCCCTAACAAAGAAGCTCAAGTCCGATGGGTACTTACGCAGCAGGTCTTTTCCGCGCAGCTTTTCCTCCTCCAGCAGAGTCTCTGCTCCCAGTTCCCAATGAGTCCCGGGGCACCAGGGGTTTGTCGTTGGGATATTCTGAACACAGTGGCAATAGAGACAAAGACATCAGTCCACTGCTGAGAAGGGATGTTCATATGTCATTACAGAGCCCTTCAGGGACACTGGCCACAGGTACAGGAGCAAAACGTTACAGGTACCATTGCGTTGCTCAATATCAAAGTACAAGAGTCTGCAAAGTAATTTAGGGACAGACTGGTAATGGCCCAGGGGGTTGAGCTGATGGGGCACCTGCATCCCCGTCACCAGCTGCTGTCCCCAGCCGCAGGCAGGGGCACAGGGAGCAGCAACGGCAGAAGCTGCACCCTGCGGGGGAGAGAGCTGCACCTCAGAGGAGGGCTCCAGCCTGGAAAGGAGCTGCACCCCAGGAGGGACCTGCACCTTGTCGGGGAGCTGCACCCCGGGGGCACCTGCCCCAGCTGTCCCGGGCTCCCCAGGGGCCCCAGAACTCCCTGCCAGGCACTGGAAGGTGGCCTCGCCCTCCCCCAGCCCAGAAGGCAGCACGCGGGCAGTAACCACTGCCAACGTCCCTGCTGGGGGAAGCTCAGATGGGTGATGGGCTGAGCCATGGGACGGCAGAGGCAGCTGGGGGTCTCCAGGGGGCAGGAGCACCGGGAGGAGCGGGAGCCTGCTGCCTTACCTGCCATGGCGCCTGCAGAGTGGGGTTTGTTTGGGGCGCCGTTGCCATGCCGATCATCCAGCCAGTAACGGCTGCAGCCAGCCCTGCCATGCTTTGGCTTCTCACCCCACAGACACACTGCCCTGTGGAGATGAGAGTGTCCTAGAGAAACCAGATGAGAGGAAAAGTGCATCAGGTGAGGAAACCTCCCACCTCTCCTGCTCTGGTCCTGTCGCAAGTTGCACCAGAGGTAAAGCTGACAAAGGCCCAGATTACCAGCCCCTTTACGAGATGCTGTGGGACCGGCAGGGGAAACAGGAGATGTGTTGATGGGCTGTATTCCTAAAGGATCAGGGTGGCTGTGTGGAGATGGAAAGGCCTGGCAAGTATTACCACAGAAACGCAGCGCAACAGGGACTTTAGGACACCAAATTCCTGGGCACCCAATTTCTAATCACTCGCACCCTCCAGCAGGAAGTCTAAGAACCCCTTGGAGGACAATGCACAAAAAGGGACTAAAGCCCCTAGCAGTACGGCCTCGTGCTTTCCAACATTTGGTTCCCCCATTCCTATGAGGAAGGGAATTGGGAAAAGCCAGAATTCATCTGGGTTTATTCCAAAAGGACAGAAGAGATGCCAGCCAGCCAGATGACAAACAGAGGTTTCTTCCTTAAGGGACGTAGTTAGAGCAAAGCAGAGAGCATTCGATTTGCTCCCTGCCAAGGAAGGAGGGGTGTGCATGGGAATAAATCAAAGCTGCTGTGCAGCCAGAAATCAGGAAAAGGGAACTGAAGCAGAGTTAAAGAATACACGGTGTCAGAGTTTTGCCTGCTGGGTGTTGGATGAGACCGGGGGCTGCAGAAAATGGCTGCTGTAAGGAGCAGCCAGAAGCTCTCTGCAGGCCCCAGGCTCTAAACATCGGCCAATTCAAGGCCAGAGTCGCTGCTGACCAAGGCTGAGCCCATCAGCGATGGTCACAGCGCCTCTGGGAATCACATACAGGAGACAAAAACCACAAGCAGCTGCATTTTTCCCCAGAGAAGGGAGTGAGAAGATGTGAGAAGCTGTGCAGGCACCAAGGACAGGGAAGCGAGGGAGGAGGTGTCCCAGGTGCTGGAGAGAAAGATGCCCCAGCAGCCCCTGCAGAAACCCATGGTGGAGCGGGTGTCCCCCCAGAGCCCATGGAAATGGCCCAGACCCCACCTGCAGCCCATGGAGAGGCCCCATGCTGGATGGAGCAGGGAGAGAGAGACAGGAGATGCTGTGACCTGTGTTGGAGCAAGTCCCTGACAGCACTTGCAGCCCCTGGACAGAGACAGAGACACAGAGACAAGCGAGAGAGAGGTTTGTGTAGCAGGGGGAGGGTGTGGAATGAATGACCCCCTCCTTGGCTGAGAAAGAAACCAACTTGTGAGGAACTGAGCGAAGCCCCCATCTCCCATCCCCTGCCCTTCCCTGTGTCATGATGGGGGGAAAGTAGGCAGTGAATTCCTAACTGGAGTGAAGTCTGCTAAGAAGGGAGCAGGGTGGGGGAGGTAGAGCTGGAAAAAAAAAAAAACCTGATGAAGAAGTGACTGAGAACCCCATCTCCCAGGCCCTGCCCCCCATGTGCCCTGATGCAGGGGAAGAAGGGAGCAAAATCCTGACTAAAGTCTGAGAAGAAGGGAGGGGTGGGGAAGGTGTTTTAAGATCTGGTCGTGCTTCTCATTACCCGACTCTGGTGTCACTGGGTGTGTAGTGCAGTGAAATAAATTAGAGAGTTTTCTTTCCTTCACTCTGTGTTGAGTCTGTTTTGCCCATGTCATTGGTGACAGGATGATCTCTCCCTGTCCTTACATTGACTCCTAAGATTCTCAATATTATTTCCTCCCCTGTCCAAGTACAAAGGGGTGTGATAGACTGACTTTGGTGGGCATCTCGCCTCCAGACAGGGCTAAACCACCACAGACAGGGTGATATTTCAAGGTCCCATTTTCAGGCCACTCTTCACCATGAACCAAGTGATATTCTCACCGCCTCTCACTACAATGCCCTTCGAATTTACTCCTACTCAGGGGCGTCCCTCCCAATTTTCTCCCATTCTCCAAGACGCTTGCAAAGGGAGCAGAGAGAGGATCTTTCTGGAACCACTGGCACCCGTTTCGCTGCCAAAAAAAGAAGTTCCTAAACCAACGGCTCATCCACCCAAATCCCAAACGCCCAAATACAAACCTGCCCTGCCATCACTGCCCTGCTGGACTGCCACAACGAGTGGAAACAAAGCCATGCCCTGCTTTGGGCAGAGAGTCGAATACTAGAGACATCTCTGATCAGCATATCGTCCTTTGCTGGGATGAGCACAATCAGGGGGGTCGACTCTGACACACAAGAGAACCAGCTCACCTGGGCTGCTCTGCGGCCACCTCTGCGCTCAGGCGGGTCTCAGCCTTGCTCGCCAGTCGCTGTCACCTCCCTGCAGCACGCTCTCCAGACCATGGCACGGCTTCCAACTTGGATCAAACAGGAGCTCAAGGACTGGGGCCGGTGCCCATAATTGCTGCTTTTGTCTCTCCCTACGGTCCTCTGTCCAGATCTTTGCCCCCACTTTGGGATTCCTCCCTCTGTCGGGAGCCCATCAGGATCTTGTTCTTTCCCTTTCTGTCTCGCTGACTCCTCTTCTTCTCCTTTCATCCTCCCCTCCCTGCCCCACAGACACTGGCTAATGGTCTCTTTCCCTGACAGCCTGTCTGTCCCTCCTAATCCCCCCCTGTCTGGCCCAGAGCCTCGTGCTCTGCTTCCCTTCCTCCACACGTCTCTCTCCCACTCCCTGCCCTGGGCTCTTTCCTCTCCGTCCTTTCTGCTCCCACCTGCCTTTGCCGTGTCCCCTCTGTTCTGCGCCCTGGCCCGGCCCCTGTCCCTCCGTCCTTCTGTCCATCTGCTGTCCCCCTCTCGGTGCAGGGCCAGGGCAGCCTCAGGGAGCAGCCATGGGGCCTGTGGGAGCTGGGCCAGGCCGGGGAATGGTGTCCCCAGAGGCTCAGGCACAGCAAGGGGAGCCCCGGGGCATGCTGGGAGCTGTAGGCCTGGGGCACAGGGCTGCCAGGCGGCCATGCTGGTCTGGGCCGGCCCAGGCTCTGCTCCAGCTGCAGCCAAGCTGAGCTGAGGCCTGGGCTCCCAGTGAGGACAGCGAGACCGGGCGCAGGGGGCAAGGAGACGTTGTCAGAGCCTCCCTGAGACCAGGCATGGGGCACCCCGACTCCCAGAGACCCCTCTGAGCCCTCCCCGCTGCTTTAGTTGCTGCAGTCAGAGGAGCAGTGTGTTCTTCTCTTCAGCCTGAGCAGCTCTCACTACTGCTGCCCTGCTCAGGGACTGGGAATATTTGGCTTCCTTGGGCTATCTCTGGCGAGGTCACTGTTGCCCCAGCTGCCTTCTCCTGGCTGGGAAACACTGCATTTGTCCATCAGTCCTTGCATGGGCAAGATGCAGGCAGACAGGATTCTTTCCTGTCTGCTACCTTGGTGGCTGCCCTCCAGCTCCCACCAGGAGCTGACAGGCAGAAGCTAGCGCTTCCTTACAGGCTTTGCTCTAAGAATCACGAAAATCAGTGTGGAAAGTCTTTCTGAGATCACCATCAGCCCCCTCCGCCAGCAAGTAGCTTCTGCTCCTGTTTTTCTCCCCCCTTTCCTAAAGAAACGTTCCTTTTTCAGTCTTGTCTTTTCAAACCTGAAACTTTATTTACATAAGAGAACAAAAATTATAAATAAAATCAAACAACCATGGTGCAAGTGCACATCCCCTTGTGGAACAGTCATCTGCTGCTGCTGGTGCTGCTGAAGCTAGTGACGGGGCCATTTGCCATGGCCGGTTCCGCTGTTGAACCTGTTCACAAGCTGCAGGCAGAAAACAGTGACAAAAAGGTACCATGAAACTGCCAATGACAGACGAACAAAGCGTCACCCCCGCCCCCGTGTCACATCCCCTGTGTGTTCCTGTACACGCTCTCGGCCCCACAGGAAATCAACAGACAGAGCTAGGGACACATCCCAGCCAACCCTGACGCTAACGACTGTCTGCCAGTGAGTATTTCCCTCCCTGTCGGTGTCTTGCAGAGACTGTTGGTACAAGCAGTCCCCACCGTACCTTGCGGAGTGCCTTGTTGGCCACTAAGGTGTCTGGGGAGACACCCGCCCGCTGGCACGTTGGGCAGGTATGTCCCTCCGATTCCAGCAGCGCTGTTCTAATGCCTGTGAAGGACCAGAAGAGCCAAAGCAGATGTGAGCAGAACTAAAGACAGTTTGAGAGTTCTAATCCCTTTTAAACCAATGCTTCCTGGGTGAATACTGTCTGCATGGAGAGCCTGGAGCTATCAACGTTGCACAATGTAAAAACGTCTGGTCTTTGGCAAATGACCTAAAGGTCGCTGTGTCCAATGATTCAACTCGTCTTCTTTCTACCCCCAAGGACACTGAGAATCCCACACCTCAAGCTTAAGGAATAAACCGCTGATCAAAAGCCATTAGCAGGTTTGTGCTCATTTCTGACCTCTTCTCACACATGTCCTTGCACACACAAAGAACATGGAGCTAGATATGTCAAAGGGCAATAAAGCACTCTGACTTGTACTTCCCCCCTTAGAGGAGTGGAGTCCTTTCCTAGTTGGGGTGTACAGCAGTTTGAAATAGAACAAGGCCCAAAGTCAGCTGGTGATCTCCCCTTTCTGCTTTCTACAGATTAGATGGGAAGGTCAGAAAGGACAATCATGGGAGTAACACTTACATTCGTCACAGTAACTGTTCCCACAACAGGGGATGACTGAGGCGTCGTTCAGGATTTCTTTACAAATGGGACAACACAACCATTCGGGAACGGGAGCATCTGAGGAGGAGGAGGAGGATGGCTCGTCGCATGGGAAGGGACGCTTTTCTTTCTTTCCTCTGGCATACGCTTCCCTGGAGGGTGGTGGGGAAGACAGAAGAAAGGTACAAATGGGTAAAGGCAAACTCAGAGGGAACAGAAAGCTTGGTTCCACAGCTATTTGACACAGGTTGCATTTGTGAAGTGTCCTTCCAAAGCAAGATGAGCTTGCAAAGAGAACAACTCTCCCTGTAGGCTTTGGCAGAAACACAGATCACAGAAGCACAGAATTGTCGGGGCTGGAAGGGACCTCAAGAGATCATCGAGTCCAACCCCCTGCCCAAGCCGGTTCCTCAGGACACCTGGCAGATAGGAATCCAGATGGGTAGATCTAGTGTATCTCCAGAGATGACACTCCACACCGCTTGGGCAACCTGTCCTAGGGCTCTGACACCCCCACATTGAAAGTGTTCTTCCCCAGATTGGTGCCAAATCCCTGTGCTCCAACTTGAAGCCACTGCCCCTTGTCCTGTCCCCACAGACCACTGCAAAAAGGCTGGCTGTTTCCCCTGTGGGTGGTGGCACACCACCACTTTAACCAGCTCCCAGGGCCGTTAACACTGGGACTGCCTGGTTTGAAGAGGAGCAGGTGGCTCAGAGTTTAGGGCCAAGGTCCAGTGACAAGGCTTCCTCCCCGGAAGATGCTGGCCAATGTGCCGGCATTGCCATCTCGGCAGGGTTTCTCTTGCTCCCTCTTCTCTCAGTCCAACTCCTTCAGTACTTACACATTCACAGATGGAATGACGTATTTCCCAGTGCTGGTCACCATTGTGCCCTTTGTGCTGGGGTCTTTCACCTCCACCAGGAACGTGCTGGGAATCCCCGTGCTCTTCTTTATCCTACGGACTGGCTCAAACCCTTTGTCCTGCCAAGAAGGGAAAGGGACCCACGCCCAGCGGGACATGGCGGTGATTATTAGAAGCAGCAGGAGCCTTTCATCCCGCCCCTTGCCCTAATATGAAAAGGGAAGGGTACCAAGAGAGAAGTATTAACAGATGCATCAAAGTTCCCAGGGAAAGATCTACGGGCACATTTCACAGCACTGACCCAGAGGGAGGGAAATAGTCCCTTTGTAAATCCCCCTTTCCCTGGCATTCTGAAGGGCTTTGCCCCGTGGCCACAGAGCCGATGGGTTTCACCCCAAGAGAAACCCTTCTGGATACCAGTATCCATGCCCTGGCTACCCCACTGACACGGTAGACAGCCTCAGAGGGAAGTGATGCCACGAGTCCCCCCACTCTTACCCCATTAGTGGGGCAGTCCCTGCGGTAGTGGCCAGGTTTCCCGCAGCGAAAGCAGATGTAGCTTGGTGGAGGTGGACCCCAGCATTTCTTCACGGAACTAAAGGGGAAACAAAGACAAAGCTCTGCATCAATGTCTCTGGTGGGAACAGACCGCCCTGCGGCTCTTCAGCACCCTCCTCAGGACAGACTGGACATTCTCAGCACTCACTCGACCGCACGGTACTGCTGGCAAGACTGGATCATCATGGCTGCGATCTTGTCTTCCTCGGAAGCGTCGGCTTCAGCCAGGTTGGCAGTCTGTGGAACAGGGCAGCATTTCACACCCACCATTCCCAAGCACCGCTCCACCCACAGCACCAATCCTCCCTTTCCTGAGGCAATCCAGACCAGCATGGATCGAGCCACTTGCATGAACATCTACCAAAACCTCTACAGAAACTGGCTGAATTTCTCTGAAAGCAAACAGCTGACTAAACACATCCACCTGTCCAGGAACTGAAGGGAATTCAAACACAGCATTTAATACAGTCCAGTGGGAAACCTGAAAACCTTTGGAAACGTGCAGCCTCCAGGCTAAAAGCCGGTCTGCACGGAGGGGGTTCCAGTAGCAGTTGGGAGCTGCTTCAAGTCAGGCTTGTCTCTGAAGGAGACATTTCCTCCAAAGCTGCAATGTGCAGACAACTTGCAGAGCTCTTCACCTTACTGAGAGAAACGTCACCTGACAACTTGCAAGAGCCAAGGACACGTGCAGGGAAAGCACTAATGGAGACCACCTTCTTCTGGCAGCTCCCTGCACACCTACTCATTTGTTCTCTCCAAATGTACACTAGTGAACTTCTGCAGGGAGAGAGGGCAGAAGTTACCAGTGGAGAGAGATGGACTTTCTCTTCAGCGGGACCAAGGAGCCCCCCTGCCTGCTCGCACCTTTGTAGCTTGAAAGGCCAGTCATTTCACTGGCCAGCTCTATGCCTTTTCCCACAGTGCAATGGCTTTCCCAGACCAAGTTACACAGAGAGGAGAAAAGAGTGCACACTGTCCAATCAAAGCCACAGGTGAAACTCAAAATCAAGACTGTAAAGCGTTAGCAAGAACTGAGAGTTCTCTTCAGGTGAAAGCAGTCACCCAGCTATAGGTCTCGGGGTACGATTTAAAAATAGGAACAGAGAGCGAGATACCTTAACAAGCCGGGCCAGAGAAGGGGATGCAGACGAGCCATCAACCTGCTGGGAGACAAGGAAACACAGATTCAATTCTGCACTCACAGCACAGCAACCGTTACCCTCTCCTGTGGCCTGGACGCCTGCGCTCTATCCTCTGAGTGTCCCTGAAAGAGCCCTTCCCACCCTCCCGGGACCGGCAGTTGCTCAAACCCCAGTCCAACCCTGGGACGGCTCAGAAGGTGCCTCTGTGCTGCAGGACAAGAAACTAAAGCGCTGGGCAGAGCAAGCGGTGAGATGGAAGGCACAGCTTGGGAATGCCACTTTGTGCAGCAACACCACTTCCCCTCACGGCAAGCTGGGAAAGACAGGGATGTACCCAGAGGGCCCCAAACCACTTCTCTGCATTGACACGGCTGTAGGAACAAATGCCCCAGCACCTGAGGGCAGGCACAAGCACCAGGGAGCTGCACAGAACTGCCCACAGAGCCTAAGGAGTTGGGTGGCTTTGGAAGCTGCTTGAACCCCCCTTTTTCCTGCCAGTCAGGGGAAAAGAAGCATTTCAGAACAAAAGCTGAGCGACACCATGTGCCGATGGCCACAAGGACACTCCAAACAAGGCTCGTGGCCAGGCGCAAACAGCACACGCCAGCTACACCAACACCCATCTGAGCAGCTGCTGGCAGGCAGGGGTGACACAGGGCACCACGCTCAGTCCCGCCAACCTGGAGACACCCTGATCTAAACCCATCCCAAAGCCATCCCGGGAATGATCGAGCGGATGCAAAGGGAAACACAGTGCATGGCTGGGAAGCACAAATGCCAACAGCCACATCAGAACCCTGCCCATGGCCCTGTCTGCTCTGCTGAATCTAACACCTTGTCTTTACAACACAGACTCGCTTCACCTGCAAAACACATCAAAGGCAGCGCTTGGGAAAGCCAGACAAGGCTACACTGGTTAGAGCTGAGGGCAGCGTGTAGGAAACAAAGGGTGAGATGGTGGTTGTACATACTGCTTTGGGTGTCCCTCTCGCCGGCTCGCTTTGGCTTCTGCAAGAAGAAAGGAAGGGGATCAGAACTCAAACTAAAGCACTTGCACCCAACAGAAAGCTCAGACAACAGAGCCTAAAGCCTCACCATCCCAGGGGGATGTTCTGAGAGCTCAAAGCCTACATCTTGAAATCAAGCCCCACAACAAGGCCACAGGTTGAAGCGCGAGGTGCTGGCACCCAGACTGACCGGGGAATGCCTGAAAGCAACAGCTACTGCAGGAAGATGCTCACTGCACACACGCAGCACCAGGCACAGGCAGGTTTGGGCCTTGCAGATGCTGCCGGGGGACTGCAGCTTGAACAAGGTAAAGGCCCTCTGAAGGCCTCTGCAAGCCCAGATCCTGAAACGAGGTAGCACACTGACACCCCTAACAAAGAAGCTCAAGTCCGATGGGTACTTACGCAGCAGGTCTTTTCCGCGCAGCTTTTCCTCCTCCAGCAGAGTCTCTGCTCCCAGTTCCCAATGAGTCCCGGGGCACCAGGGGTTTGTCGTTGGGATATTCTGAACACAGTGGCAATAGAGACAAAGACATCAGTCCACTGCTGAGAAGGGATGTTCATATGTCATTACAGAGCCCTTCAGGGACACTGGCCACAGGTACAGGAGCAAAACGTTACAGGTACCATTGCGTTGCTCAATATCAAAGTACAAGAGTCTGCAAAGTAATTTAGGGACAGACTGGTAATGGCCCAGGGGGTTGAGCTGATGGGGCACCTGCATCCCCGTCACCAGCTGCTGTCCCCAGCCGCAGGCAGGGGCACAGGGAGCAGCAACGGCAGAAGCTGCACCCTGCGGGGGAGAGAGCTGCACCTCAGAGGAGGGCTCCAGCCTGGAAAGGAGCTGCACCCCAGGAGGGACCTGCACCTTGTCGGGGAGCTGCACCCCGGGGGCACCTGCCCCAGCTGTCCCGGGCTCCCCAGGGGCCCCAGAACTCCCTGCCAGGCACTGGAAGGTGGCCTCGCCCTCCCCCAGCCCAGAAGGCAGCACGCGGGCAGTAACCACTGCCAACGTCCCTGCTGGGGGAAGCTCAGATGGGTGATGGGCTGAGCCATGGGACGGCAGAGGCAGCTGGGGGTCTCCAGGGGGCAGGAGCACCGGGAGGAGCGGGAGCCTGCTGCCTTACCTGCCATGGCGCCTGCAGAGTGGGGTTTGTTTGGGGCGCCGTTGCCATGCCGATCATCCAGCCAGTAACGGCTGCAGCCAGCCCTGCCATGCTTTGGCTTCTCACCCCACAGACACACTGCCCTGTGGAGATGAGAGTGTCCTAGAGAAACCAGATGAGAGGAAAAGTGCATCAGGTGAGGAAACCTCCCACCTCTCCTGCTCTGGTCCTGTCGCAAGTTGCACCAGAGGTAAAGCTGACAAAGGCCCAGATTACCAGCCCCTTTACGAGATGCTGTGGGACCGGCAGGGGAAACAGGAGATGTGTTGATGGGCTGTATTCCTAAAGGATCAGGGTGGCTGTGTGGAGATGGAAAGGCCTGGCAAGTATTACCACAGAAACGCAGCGCAACAGGGACTTTAGGACACCAAATTCCTGGGCACCCAATTTCTAATCACTCGCACCCTCCAGCAGGAAGTCTAAGAACCCCTTGGAGGACAATGCACAAAAAGGGACTAAAGCCCCTAGCAGTACGGCCTCGTGCTTTCCAACATTTGGTTCCCCCATTCCTATGAGGAAGGGAATTGGGAAAAGCCAGAATTCATCTGGGTTTATTCCAAAAGGACAGAAGAGATGCCAGCCAGCCAGATGACAAACAGAGGTTTCTTCCTTAAGGGACGTAGTTAGAGCAAAGCAGAGAGCATTCGATTTGCTCCCTGCCAAGGAAGGAGGGGTGTGCATGGGAATAAATCAAAGCTGCTGTGCAGCCAGAAATCAGGAAAAGGGAACTGAAGCAGAGTTAAAGAATACACGGTGTCAGAGTTTTGCCTGCTGGGTGTTGGATGAGACCGGGGGCTGCAGAAAATGGCTGCTGTAAGGAGCAGCCAGAAGCTCTCTGCAGGCCCCAGGCTCTAAACATCGGCCAATTCAAGGCCAGAGTCGCTGCTGACCAAGGCTGAGCCCATCAGCGATGGTCACAGCGCCTCTGGGAATCACATACAGGTCACAAAAACCACAAGCAGCTGCATTTTTCCCCAGGGAAGGGAGTGAGAAGATGTGAGAAGCTGTGCAGGCACCAAGGACAGGGAAGCGAGGGAGGAGGTGTCCCAGGTGCTGGAGAGAAAGATGCCCCAGCAGCCCCTGCAGAAACCCATGGTGGAGCGGGTGTCCCCCCAGAGCCCATGGAAATGGCCCAGACCCCACCTGCAGCCCATGGAGAGGCCCCATGCTGGATGGAGCAGGGAGAGAGAGACAGGAGATGCTGTGACCTGTGTTGGAGCAAGTCCCTGACAGCACTTGCAGCCCCTGGACAGAGACAGAGACACAGAGACAAGCGAGAGAGAGGTTTGTGTAGCAGGGGGAGGGTGTGGAATGAATGACCCCCTCCTTGGCTGAGAAAGAAACCAACTTGTGATGAACTGAGCGAAGCCCCCATCTCCCATCCCCTGCCCTTCCCTGTGTCATGATGGGGGGAAAGTAGGCAGTGAATTCCTAACTGGAGTGAAGTCTGCTAAGAAGGGAGCAGGGTGGGGGAGGTAGAGCTGGAAAAAAAAAAAAACCTGATGAAGAAGTGACTGAGAACCCCATCTCCCAGGCCCTGCCCCCCATGTGCCCTGATGCAGGGGAAGAAGGGAGCAAAATCCTGACTAAAGTCTGATAAGAAGGGAGGGGTGGGGAAGGTGTTTTAAGATCTGGTCGTGCTTCTCATTACCCGACTCTGGTGTCACTGGGTGTGTAGTGCAGTGAAATAAATTAGAGAGTTTTCTTTCCTTCACTCTGTGTTGAGTCTGTTTTGCCCATGTCATTGGTGACAGGATGATCTCTCACTGTCCTTACATTGACTCCTAAGATTCTCAATATCATTTCCTCCCCTGTCCAAGTACAAAGGGGTGTGATAGACTGACTTTGGTGGGCATCTCGCCTCCAGACAGGGCTAAACCACCACAGACAGGGTGATATTTCAAGGTCCCATTTTCAGGCCACTCTTCACCATGAACCAAGTGATATTCTCACCGCCTCTCACTACAATGCCCTTTGAATTTACCCCTACTCAGGGGCGTCCCTCCCAATTTTCTCCCATTCTCCAAGACGCTTGCAAAGGGAGCAGAGAGAGGATCTTTCTGGAACCACTGGCACCCGTTTCGCTGCCAAAAAAAGAAGTTCCTAAACCAACGGCTCATCCACCCAAATCCCAAACGCCCAAATACAAACCTGTCCTGCCATCACTGCCCTGCTGGACTGCCACAACGAGTGGAAACAAAGCCATGCCCTGCTTTGGGCAGAGAGTCGAATACTAGAGACATCTCTGATCAGCATATCGTCCTTTGCTGGGATGAGCACAATCAGGGGGGTCGACTCTGACACACAAGAGAACCAGCTCACCTGGGCTGCTCTGCGGCCACCTCTGCGCTCAGGCGGGTCTCAGCCTTGCTCGCCAGTCGCTGTCACCTCCCTGCAGCACGCTCTCCAGACCATGGCACGGCTTCCAACTTGGATCAAACAGGAGCTCAAGGACTGGGGCCGGTGCCCATAATTGCTGCTTTTGTCTCTCCCTACGGTCCTCTGTCCAGATCTTTGCCCCCACTTTGGGATTCCTCCCTCTGTCGGGAGCCCATCAGGATCTTGTTCTTTCCCTTTCTGTCTCGACTGACTCCTCTTCTTCTCCTTTCATCCTCCCCTCCCTGCCCCACAGACACTGGCTAATGGTCTCTTTCCCTGACAGCCTGTCTGTCCCTCCTAATCCCCCTGTCTGGCCCAGAGCCTCGTGCTCTGCTTCCCTTCCTCCACACGTCTCTCTCCTGCTCCCTGCCCTGGGCTCTTTCCTCTCCGTCCTTTCTGCTCCCACCTGCCTTTGCCGTGTCCCCTCTGTTCTGCGCCCTGGCCCGGCCCCTGTCCCTCCGTCCCTCTGTCCATCTGCTGTCCCCCTCTCAGTGCAGGGCCAGGGCAGCCTCAGGGAGCAGCCATGGGGCCTGTGGGAGCTGGGCCAGGCCGGGGAATGGTGTCCCCAGAGGCTCAGGCACAGCAAGGGGAGCCCCGGGGCATGCTGGGAGCTGTAGGCCTGGGGCACAGGGCTGCCAGGCGGCCATGCTGGTCTGGGCCGGCCCAGGCTCTGCTCCAGCTGCAGCCAAGCTGAGCTGAGGCCTGGGCTCCCAGTGAGGACAGCGAGGCCGGGCGCAGGGCGCAAGGAGACGTTGTCAGAGCCTCCCTGAGACCAGGCATGGGGCACCCCGACTCCCAGAGACCCCTCTGAGCCCTCCCCGCTGCTTTAGTTGCTGCAGTCAGAGGAGCAGTGTGTTCTTCTCTTCAGCCTGAGCAGCTCTCACTACTGCTGCCCTGCTCAGGGACTGGGAACATTCGGCTTCCTTGGGCTATCTCTGGCGAGGTCACTGTTGCCCCAGCTGCCTTCTCCTGGCTGGGAAACACTGCATTTGTCCATCAGTCCTTGCATGGGCAAGATGCAGGCAGACAGGATTCTTTCCTGTCTGAAACCTAGGTGGCTGCCCTTCAGCTCCCACCGGGAGCTGTCAGGCAGAAGCTAGCGCTTCCTTACAGGCTTTGCTCTAAGAGTCACAAAAATCAGTGTGGAAAGTCTTTCTGAGATCACCATCAGCCCCCTCCACCAGCAAGTAGCTTCTGCTCCTGGGTTTTTCCCTTTTTCCTAAAGAATTGTCCCGTTTTCAGTCTTGTTTTTTCAAACCTGAACCTTTATTTACATAAAAGAACAAAAATTATAAATAAAATCAAACAACCGTGGTGCAAGTGCACATCCCCTTGTGGAACAGTCTGCTGCTGCTGGTGCTGCTGAAGCTAGTGACGGGGCCATTTGCCATGGCCGGTTCCGCTGTTGAACCTGTTCACAAGCTGCAGGCAGAAAACAGTGACAAAAAGGTACCATGAAACTGCCAATGACAGACGAACAAAGCGTCACCCCCGCCCCCGTGTCACATCCCCTGTGTGTTCCTGTACACGCTCTCGGCCCCACAGGAAATCAACAGACAGAGCTAGGAACACATCCCAGCCAACCCTGACGCTAATGACTGTCTGCCAGTGAGTATTTCCCTCCCTTTCAGTGTCTTGCAGAGACTGTTGGTACAAGCAGTCCCCACCGTACCTTGCGGAGTGCCTTGTTGGCCACTAAGGTGTCTGGGGAGACACCCGCCCGCTGGCACGTTGGGCAGGTATGTCCCTCCGATTCCAGCAGCGCTGTTCTAATGCCTGTGAAGGACCAGAAGAGCCAAAGCAGATGTTAGCAGAACTAAAGACAGTTTGAGAGTTCTAATCCCTTTTAAACCAATGCTTCCTGGGTGAATACTGTCTGCATGGAGAGCCTGGAGCTATCAACGTTGCACAATGTAAAAACGTCTGGTCTTTGGCAAATGACCTAAAGGTCGCTGTGTCCAATGATTCAACTCGTCTTCTTTCTACCCCCAAGGACACTGAGAATCCCACACCTCAAGCTTAAGGAATAAACCGCTGATCAAAAGCCATTAGCAGGTTTGTGCTCATTTCTGCCCTCTTCTCACACATGTCCTTGCACACACAAAGAAGATGGAGCTAGATATGTCAAAGGGCAATAAAGCACTCTGACTTGTATTTCCCCCCTTAGAGGAGGGGAGTCCTTTCCTAGTCGGGATGTACTGCAGTTTGAAATAGAACGGGGCCCAAAGTCAGCTGGTGATCTCCCCTTTCTGCTTTCTGCAGATCAGATGGGAAGGTCAGAAAGGACAATCATGGGAGTAACACTTACATTCGTCACAGTAACTGTTCCCACAACAGGGGATGACTGAGGCGTCGTTCAGGATTTCCTTACAAATGGGACAACACAAACATTCGGGAACAGGAGCATCTGAGGAGGAGGAGGAGGATGGCTCGTCGCATGGGAAGGGACGCTTTTCTTTCTTTCCTCTGGCATACGCTTCCCTGGAGGGTGGTGGGGAAGGCAGAAGAAAGGTACAAATGGGTAAAGGCAAACTCAGAGGGGACAGAAAGCTTGGTTCCACAGCTATTTGAGACAGGTTGCATTTGTGAAGTGTCCTTCCAAAGCAAGATGAGCTTGCAAAGAGAACAACTCTCCCTGTCGGCTTTGGCAGAAACACAGATCACAGAAGCACAGAATTGTCGGGGCTGGAAGGGACCTCAAGAGATCATCGAGTCCAACCCCCTGCCCAAGCCGGTTCCTCAGGACACCTGGCAGATAGGAATCCAGATGGGTAGATCTAGTGTATCTCCAGAGATGACACTCCACACCGCTTGGGCAACCTGTCCTAGGGCTCTGACACCCCCACATTGAAAGTGTTCTTCCCCAGATTGGTGCCAACTCCCTGTGCTCCAACTTGAAGCCACTGCCCCTTGTCCTGTCCCCACAGACCACTGCAAAAAGGCTGGCTGTTTCCCCTGTGGGTGATGGCACACCACCACTTTAACCAGCTCCCAGGGCCGTTAACACTGGGACTGCCTGGTTTGAAGAGGAGCAGGTGGCTCAGAGTTTAGGGCCAAGGTCCAGTGACAAGGCTTCCTCCCTGGAAGATGCTGGCCAATGTGCCGGCATTCCCATCTCGGCAGGGTTTCTCTTGCTCCCTCTTCTCTCAGTCCAACTCCTTCAGTACTTACACATTCACAGATGGAATGACGTATTTCCCAGTGCTGGTCACCATTGTGCCCTTTGTGCTGGGGTCTTTCACCTCCACCAGGAACGTGCTGGGAATCCCCGTGCTCTTCTTTATCCTACGGACTGGCTCAAACCCTTTGTCCTGCCAAGAAGGGAAAGGGACCCACGCCCAGCGGGACATGGCGGTGATTATTAGAAGCAGCAGGAGCCTTTCATCCCGCCCCTTGCCCTAATATTAAAAGGGAAGGGTACCAAGAGAGAAGTATTAACAGATGCATCAAAGTTCCCAGGGAAAGATCTACGGGCACATTTCACAGCACTGACCCAGAGGGAGGGAAATAGTCCCTTTGTATATCCCCCTTTCCCTGGCATTCTGAAGGGCTTTGCCCCGTGGCCACAGAGCCGATGGGTTTCACCCCAAGAGAAACCCTTCTGGATACCAGTATCCATGCCCTGGCTACCCCACTGACACGGTAGACAGCCTCAGAGGGAGGTGATGCCACGAGTCCCCCCACTCTTACCCCATTAGTGGGGCAGTCCCTGCGGTAGTGGCCAGGTTTCCCGCAGCGAAAGCAGATGTAGCTTGGTGGAGGTGGACCCCAGCATTTCTTCACGGAACTAAAGGGGAAACAAAGACAAAGCTCTGCATCAATGTCTCTGGTGGGAACAGACCGCCCTGCGGCTCTTCAGCACCCTCCTCAGGACAGACTGGACATTCTCAGCACTCACTCGACCGCACGGTACTGCTGGCAAGACTGGATCATCATGGCTGCGATCTTGTCTTCCTCGGAAGCGTCGGCTTCAGCCAGGTTGGCAGTCTGTGGAACAGGGCAGCATTTCACACCCACCATTCCCAAGCACCGCTCCACCCACAGCACCAATCCTCCCTTTCCTGAGGCAATCCAGACCGGCATGGATCGAGCCACTTGCATGAACATCTACCAAAACCTCTACAGAAACTGGCTGAATTTCTCTGAAAGCAAACAGCTGACTAAACACATCCACCTGTCCAGGAACTGAAGGGAATTCAAACACAGCATTTAATACAGTCCAGTGGGAAACCTGAAAACCTTTGGAAACGTGCAGCCTCCAGGCTAAAAGCCGGTCTGCACGGAGGGGGTTCCAGTAGCAGTTGGGAGCTGCTTCAAGTCAGGCTTGTCTCTGAAGGAGACATTTCCTCCAAAGCTGCAATGTGCAGACAACTTGCAGAGCTCTTCATCTTACAGAGAGAAACGTCACCTGACAACTTGCAAGAGCCAAGGACACGTGCAGGGAAAGCACTAATGGAGACCACCTTCTTCTGGCAGCTCCCTGCACACCTACTCATTTGTTCTCTCCAAATGTACACTAGTGAACTTCTGCAGGGAGAGAGGGCAGAAGTTACCAGTGGGGAGAGATGGACTTTCTCTTCAGCGGGACCAAGGAGCCCCCCTGCCTGCTCGCACCTTTGTAGCTTGAAAGGCCAGTCATTTCACTGGCCAGCTCTATGCCTTTTCCCACAGTGCAACGGCTTTCCCAGACCAAGTTACACAGAGAGGAGAAAAGAGTGCACACTGTCCAATCAAAGCCACAGGTGAAACTCAAAATCAAGACTGTAAAGCGTTAGCAAGAACTGAGAGTTCTCTTCAGGTGAAAGCAGTCACCCAGCTATAGGTCTCGGGGTACGATTTAAAAATAGGAACAGAGAGCGAGATACCTTAACAAGCCGGGCCAGAGAAGGGGATGCAGACGAGCCATCAACCTGCTGGGAGACAAGGAAACACAGATTCAATTCTGCACTCACAGCACAGCAACCGTTACCCTCTCCTGTGGCCTGGACGCCTGCGCTCTATCCTCTGAGTGTCCCTGAAAGAGCCCTTCCCACCCTCCCGGGACCGGCAGTTGCTCAAACCCCAGTCCAACCCTGGGACGGCTCAGAAGGTGCCTCTGTGCTGCAGGACAAGAAACTAAAGCGCTGGGCAGAGCAAGCGGCGAGATGGAAGGCACAGCTTGGGAATGCCACTTTGTGCAGCAACACCACTTCCCCTCACGGCAAGCTGGGAAAGACAGGGATGTACCCAGAGGGCCCCAAACCACTTCTCTGCATTGACACGGCTGTAGGAACAAATGCCCCAGCACCCGACGGCAGGCACAAGCACCAGGGAGCTGCACAGAACTGCCCACAGAGCCTAAGGAGTTGGGTGGCTTTGGGAGCTGCTTGAACACCCCCCTTTTTCCTGCCAGTCAGGGGAAAAGAAGCATTTCAGAACAAAAGCTGAGCGACACCACGTGCCGATGGCCACAAGGACACTCCAAACAAGGCTCGTGGCCAGGCGCAAACAGCACACGCCAGCTACACCAACACCCATCTGAGCAGCTGCTGGCAGGCAGGGGTGACACAGGGCACCACGCTCAGTCCCGCCAACCTGGAGACACCCTGATCTAAACCCATCCCAAAGCCATCCCGGGAATGATCGAGTGGATGCAAAGGGAAACACAGTGCATGGCTGGGAAGCACAAATGCCAACAGCCACATCAGAACCCTGCCCATGGCCCTGTCTGCTCTGCTGAATCTAACACCTTGTCTTTACAACACAGACTCGCTTCACCTGCAAAACACATCAAAGGCAGCGCTTGGGAAAGCCAGACAAGGCTACACTGGTTAGAGATGAGGGCAGCGTGTAGGAAACAAAGGGTGAGATGGTGGTTGTACATACTGCTTTGGGTGTCCCTCTCGCCGGCTCGCTTTGGCTTCTGCAAGAAGAAAGGAAGGGGATCAGAACTCAAACTAAAGCACTTGCACCCAACAGAAAGCTCAGACAACAGAGCCTAAAGCCTCACCATCCCAAGGGGATGTTCTGAGACCTCAAAGCCTACATCTTGAAATCAAGCCCCACAACAAGGCCACAGGTTGAAGCGCGAGGTGCTGGCACCCAGACTGACCGGGGAATGCCTGAAAGCAACAGCTCCTGCAGGAAGATGCTCACTGCACACACGCAGCACCAGGCACAGGCAGGTTTGGGCCTTGCAGATGCTGCCGGGGGACTGCAGCTTGAACAAGGTAAAGGCCCTCTGAAGGCCTCTGCAAGCCCAGATCCTGAAACGAGGTAGCACACTGACACCCCTAACAAAGAATCCCAAGTCCGATGGGTACTTACGCAGCAGGTCTTTTCCGCGCAGCTTTTCCTCCTCCAGCAGAGTCTCTGCTCCCAGTTCCCAATGAGTCCCGGGGCACCAGGGGTTTGTCGTTGGGATATTCTGAACACAGTGGCAATAGAGACAAAGACATCAGTCCACTGCTGAGAAGGGATGTTCATATGTCATTACAGAGCCCTTCAGGGACACCGTGCACAGGTACAGGTGCAAAACGTTACAGGTACCATTGCGTTGCTCAATATCAAAGTACAAGAGTCTGCAAAGTAATTTAGGGACAGACTGGTAATGGCCCAGGGGGTTGAGCTGATGGGGCACCTGCATCCCCGTCACCAGCTGCTGTCCCCAGCCGCAGGCAGGGGCACAGAGAGCAGCAACGGCAGAAGCTGCACCCTGCGGGGGAGAGAGCTGCACCTCAGAGGAGGGCTCCAGCCTGGAAAGGAGCTGCACCCCAGGAGGGACCTGCACCTTGTCGGGGAGCTGCACCCCGGGGGCACCTGCCCCAGCTGTCCCGGGCTCCCCAGGGGCCCCAGAACTCCCTGCCAGGCACTGGAGGGTGGCCTCGCCCTCCCCCAGCCCAGAAGGCAGCACGCGGGCAGTAACCGCTGCCAACGTCCCTGCTGGGGGAAGCTCAGATGGGTGATGGGCTGAGCCATGGGACGGCAGAGGCAGCTGGGGGTCTCCTGGGGGGCAGGAGCACCGGGAGGAGCGGGAGCCTGCTGCCTTACCTGCCATGGCGCCTGCAGAGTGGGGTTTGTTTGGGGCGCCGTTGCCATGCCGATCATCCCGCCAGTAACGGCTGCAGCCAGCCCTGCCATGCTTTGGCTTCTCACCCCACAGACACACTGCCCTGTGGAGATGAGAGTGTCCTGGAGAAACCCAATCCTTCTTCTTCCTATTGATGGAGAGACAGAGGGGAGGTGAGGTAGAAACAAGAAGAGGAATCCAGGGGGAAATGTCACTCATGACGGGAGGGAGACAAAGCAATGCAATCCCTAAGGAAAGCCTTCTGGGGTGTGTGATTTTGCATGGTAAAGATATCGATAGGAGAACCCAGTGGAAGTGTGAGGAAATAGAATTGGAGGAAGTTCTGCAACTAATGCTTTTTAAAGCGAAAAGGGGAATGGGGTGACATTGGCTTTGCTGATCTGTTTTCACCCTCCGAGATCATGCAAAATGGCAGAGGGAGTGTGGGCTCACGACACCACAGGATCCCTTAGTCTTGGCTTTAGAGAACAAGAGAGAAAGAGAAGCGACTGAAGAGATGCTGCTCTGCTGGTAGTACAGGGGAGTGTTGGACTTGGGATGGGGCTTCTAGAAGAAAAGCAGGGATGAAATACCAGAACTGCATGAAGTAGGATCCCCTCCCTTGTTCTGGTGAGAGGGAAAGTGCATCAGGTGAAGAATCCTCCCACCTCTCCTGCTCTGGTCCTGTCACAAGTTGCACCAGAAGTAAAGCTGACAAAGGCCCAGATTACCAGCCCCTTTACGAGACGCTGTGGGACCGGCAGGGGAAACAGGAGATGTTTTGATGGGCTGTATTCCTAAAGGATCAGGGTGGCTGTGTGGAGATGGAAAGGTCTGGCAAGTATTACCACAGAAACGCAGCGCAACAGGGTCTTTAGGACACCAAATTCCTGGGCACCCAATTTCTAATCACTCGCACCCTCCAGCAGGAAGTCTAAGAACCCCTTGGAGGACAATGCACAAAAAGGGACTAAAGCCCCTAGCAGTACGGCCTCGTGCTTTCCAACATTTGGTTCCCCCATTGCCATGAGGAAGGGAACTGGGTAAAGCCCGAGTTCGTCTGTCTGCCAGCATGGGGTTATTCCAAAAGGACACAAGAGATGCCAGCCAGCCAGATGACAAACAGAGGTTTCTTCCTTAAGGGACGTAGTTAGAGCAAAGCAGAGAGCATTCGATTTGCTCCCTGCCAAGGAAGGAGGGGTGTGCATGGGAATAAATCAAAGCTGCTGTGCAGCCAGAAATCAGGAAAAGGGAACTGAAGCAGAGTTAAAGAATACACGGTGTCAGAGTTTTGCCTGCTGGGTGTTGGATGAGACCGGGGGCTGCAGAAAATGGCTGCTGTAAGGAGCAGCCAGAAGCTCTCTGCAGGCTCCAGGCTGTAAACATCGGCCAATTCAAGGCCAGAGTCGTTGCTGACCAAGGCTGAGCCCATCAGCGATGGTCACAGCGCCTCTGGGAATCACATACAGGTCACAAAAACCACAAGCAGCTGCATTTTTCCCCAGGGAAGGGAGTGAGAAGATGTGAGAAGCTGTGGAGACACCAAGGACAGGGAAGCGAGGGAGGAGGTGTCCCAGGTGCTGGAGAGAAAGATGCCCCAGCAGCCCCTGCAGAAACCCATGGTGGAGCGGGTGTCCCCCCAGAGCCCATGGAAAAGGCCCAGACCCCACCTGCAGCCCATGGAGAGGCCCCATGCTGGATGGAGCAGGGGGAGAGAGACAGGAGATGCTGTGACCTGCGTTGGAGCAAGGCCCTGCCAGCACTTGCAGCCCCTGGACAGAGACAGAGACACAGAGACAAGCGAGAGAGAGGTTTGTGCAGCAGGGGGAGGGTGTGGAATGAATGACCCCCCTCCTTGGCTGAGAAAGAAACCAACTTGTGAGGAACTGAGCGAAGCCCCCATCTCCCATCCCCTGCCCTTCCCTGTGTCATGATGGGGGGAAGTAGGCAGTGAATTCCTGACCAGAGTGAAGTCTGCTAAGAAGGGAGCAGGGTGAGGGAGGAAGAGCTGTTTTAAGATCTGGAAAAGGAAAAAAACTGATGAAGAAGTGACTGAGAACCCCATCTCCCAGGCCCTGCCCCCCATGTGCCCTGATGCAGGGGAAGAAGGGAGCAAAATCCTGACTAAAGTCTGATAAGAAGGGAGGGGTGGGGAAGGTGTTTTAAGATCTGGTCGTGCTTCTCATTACCCGACTCTGGTGTCACTGGGTGTGTAGTGCAGTGAAATAAATTAGAGAGTTTTCTTTCCTTCACTCTGTGTTGAGTCTGTTTTGCCCATGTCATTGGTGACAGGATGATCTCTCCCTGTCCTTACATTGACTCCTAAGATTCTCAATATTATTTCCTCCCCTGTCCAAGTACAAAGGGGTGTGATAGACTGACTTTGGTGGGCATCTCGCCTCCAGACAGGGCTAAACCACCACAGACAGGGTGATATTTCAAGGTCCACTCTTCACCATGAACCAAGTGATATTCTCACCGCCCCTCACTACAATGCCCTTCGAATTTACCCCTACTCAGGGGCGTCCCTCCCAATTTTCTCCCATTCTCCAAGACGCTTGCAAAGGGAGCAGAGAGAGGATCTTTCTGGAACCACTGGCACCCGTTTCGCTGCCAAAAAAAGAAGTTCCTAAACCAACGGCTCATCCACCCAAATCCCAAACGCCCAAATACAAACCTGCCCTGCCATCACTGCCCTGCAGGACTGCCACAACGAGTGGAAACAAAGCCATGCCCTGCTTTGGGCAGAGAGTCGAATACTAGAGACATCTCTGATCAGCATATCCTCCTTTGCTGGGATGAGCACAATCAGGGGGGTCGACTCTGACAGGCAAGAGAACCAGCTCACCTGGGCTGCTCTGCGGCCACCTCTGCGCTCAGGCGGGTCTCAGCCTTGCTCGCCAGTCGCTGTCACCTCCCTGCAGCACGCTCTCCAGACCATGGCACGGCTTCCAACTTGGATCAAACAGGAGCTCAAGGACTGGGGCCGGTGCCCATAATTGCTGCTTTTGTCTCTCCCTACGGTCCTCTGTCCAGATCTTTGCCCCCACTTTGGGATTCCTCCCTCTGTCGGGAGCCCATCAGGATCTTGTTCTTTCCCTTTCTGTCTCGACTGACTCCTCTTCTTCTCCTTTCATCCTCCCCTCCCTGCCCCACAGACACTGGCTAATGGTCTCTTTCCCTGACAGCCTGTCTGTCCCTCCTAATTCCCCCTGTCTGGCCCAGAGCCTCGTGCTCTGCTTCCCTTCCTCCACACGTCTCTCTCCCGCTCCCTGCCCTGGGCTCTTTCCTCTCCGTCCTTTCTGCTCCCACCTGCCTTTGCTGTGTCCCCTCTGTTCTGCGCCCTGGCCCGGCCCCTGTCCCTCCGTCCCTCTGTCCATCTGCTGTCCCCCTCTCGGTGCAGGGCCAGGGCAGCCTCAGGGAGCAGCCATGGGGCCTGTGGGAGCTGGGCCAGGCCAGGGAATGGTGTCCCCAGAGGCTCAGGCACAGCAAGGGGAGCCCCGGGGCATGCTGGGAGCTGTAGGCCTGGGGCACAGGGCTGCCAGGCGGCCATGCTGGTCTGGGCCGGCCCAGGCTCTGCTCCAGCTGCATCCAAGCTGAGCTGAGGCCTGGGCTCCCAGTGAGGACAGCGAGGCCGGGCGCAGGGGGCAAGGAGACGTTGTCAGAGCCTCCCTGAGACCAGGCATGGGGCACCCCGACTCCCAGAGACCCCTCTGAGCCCTCCCCGCTGCTTTAGTTGCTGCAGTCAGAGGAGCAGTGTGTTTTTCTCTTCAGCCTGAGCAGCTCTCACTACTGCTGCCCTGCTCAGGGACTGGGAATATTCGGCTTCCTTGGGCTATCTCTGGCGAGGTCACTGTTGCCCCAGCTGCCTTCTCCTGGCTGGGAAACACTGCATTTGTCCATCAGTCCTTGCATGGGCAAGATGCAGGCAGACAGGATTCTTTCCTGTCTGCTACCTTGGTGGCTGCCCTTCAGCTCCCACCGGGAGCTGTCAGGCAGAAGCTAGCGCTTCCTTACAGGCTTTGCTCTAAGAATCACGAAAATCAGTGTGGAAAGTCTTTCTGAGATCACCATCAGCCCCCTCCACCAGCAAGTAGCTTCTGCTCCTGTTTTTCTCCCCCCTTTCCTAAAGAAACGTTCCTTTTTCAGTCTTGTCTTTTCAAACCTGAAACTTTATTTACATAAAAGAACAAAAATTATAAATAAAATCAAACAACCATGGTGCAAGTGCACATCCCCTTGTGGAACAGTCTGCTGCTGCTGCTGGTGCTGCTGAAGCTAGTGACGGGGCCATTTGCCATGGCCAGTTCCGCTGTTGAACCTGTTCACAAGCTGCAGGCAGAAAACAGTGACAAAAAGGTACCATGAAACTGCCAATGACAGACGAACAAAGCGTCACCCCCGCCCCCGTGTCACATCCCCTGTGTGTTCCTGTACACGCTCTCAGCCCCACAGGAAATCAACAGACAGAGCTAGGGACACATCCCAGCCAACCCTGACGCTAACGACTGTCTGCCAGTGAGTATTTCCCTCCCTTTCAGTGTCCTGCAGAGACTGTTGGTACAAGCAGTCCCCACCGTACCTTGCGGAGTGCCTTGTTGGCCACTAAGGTGTCTGGGGAGACACCCGCCCGCTGGCACGTTGGGCAGGTATGTCCCTCCGATTCCAGCAGCGCTGTTCTAATGCCTGTGAAGGACCAGAAGAGCCAAAGCAGATGTTAGCAGAACTAAAGACAGTTTGAGAGTTCTAATCCCTTTTAAACCAATGCTTCCTGGGTGAATACTGTCTGCATGGAGAGCCTGGAGCTATCAACGTTGCACAATGTAAAAACGTCTGGTCTTTGGCAAATGACCTAAAGGTCGCTGTGTCCAATGATTCAACTCGTCTTCTTTCTACCCCCAAGGACACTGAGAATCCCACACCTCAAGCTTAAGGAATAAACCGCTGATCAAAAGCCATTAGCAGGTTTGTGCTCATTTCTGCCCTCTTCTCACACATGTCCTTGCACACACAAAGAGCATGGAGCTAGATATGTCAAAGGGCAATAAAGCACTCTGACTTGTATTTCCCCCCTTAGAGGAGTGGAGTCCTTTCCTAGTCGGGATGTACAGCAGTTTGAAATAGAACAAGGCCCAAAGTCAGCTGGTGATCTCCCCTTTCTGCTTTCTACAGATTAGATGGGAAGGTCAGAAAGGACAATCATGGGAGTAACACTTACATTCGTCACAGTAACTGTTCCCACAACAGGGGATGATTGCGGCATCATTCAGGATTTCTTTACAAATGGGACAACACAAGCATTCGGGAACGGGAGCATCTAAGATGGAGGAGGAGGAGGAGGATGGCTCGTCGCATGGGAAGGGACGCTTTTCTTTCTTTCCTCTGGCATACGCTTCCCTGGAGGGTGGTGGGGAAGGCAGAAGAAAGGTACAAATGGGTAAAGGCAAACTCAGAGGGGACAGAAAGCTTGGTTCCACAGCTATTTGAGACAGGTTGCATTTGTGAAGTGTCCTTCCAAAGCAAGATGAGCTTGCAAAGAGAACAACTCTCCCTGTCGGCTTTGGCAGAAACACAGATCACAGAAGCACAGAATTGTCGGGGCTGGAAGGGACCTCAAGAGATCATCGAGCCCAACCCCCTGCCCAAGCCGGTTCCTCGGGACAGATGGCAGATAGGAATCCAGATGGGTAGATCTAGTGTATCTCCAGAGATGACACTCCACACCGCTTGGGCAACCTGTCCTAGGGCTCTGACACCCCCACATTGAAAGTGTTCTTCCCCAGATTGGTGCCAAATCCCTGTGCTCCAACTTGAAGCCACTGCCCCTTGTCCTGTCCCCACAGACCACTGAATAGAGGCTGGCTGTTTCCCCCATGGGTGATGGCACACCACCACTTTAACCAGCTCCCAGGGCCGTTAACACTGGGACTGCCTGGTTTGAAGAGGAGCAGGTGGCTCAGAGTTTAGGGCCAAGGTCCAGTGACAAGGCTTCCTCCCTGGAAGATGCTGGCCAATGTGCCGGCATTCCCATCTCGGCAGGGTTTCTCTTGCTCCCTCTTCTCTCAGTCCAACTCCTTCAGTACTTACACATTCACAGATGGAATGACGTATTTCCCAGTGCTGGTCACCATTGTGCCCTTTGTGCTGGGGTCTTTCACCTCCACCAGGAACGTGCTGGGAATCCCTGTGCTCTTCTTTATCCTACGGACTGGCTCAAACCCTTTGTCCTGCCAAGAAGGGAAAGGGACCCACGCCCAGCGGGACATGGCGGTGATTATTAGAAGCAGCAGGAGCCTTTCATCCCGCCCCTTGCCCTAATATTAAAAGGTACCAAGAGAGAAGTATTAACAGATGCATCAAAGTTCCCAGGGAAAGATCTACGGGCACATTTCACAGCACTGACCCAGAGGGAGGGAAATAGTCCCTTTGTAAATCCCCCTTTCCCTGGCATTCTGAAGGGCTTTGCCCCGTGGCCACAGAGCCGATGGGTTTCACCCCAAGAGAAACCCTTCTGGATACCAGTATCCATGCCCTGGCTACCCCACTGACACGGTAGACAGCCTCAGAGGGAAGTGATGCCACGAGTCCCCCCACTCTTACCCCATTAGTGGGGCAGTCCCTGCGGTAGTGGCCAGGTTTCCCGCAGCGAAAGCAGATGTAGCTTGGTGGAGGTGGACCCCAGCATTTCTTCACGGAACTAAAGGGGAAACAAAGACAAAGCTCTGCATCAATGTCTCTGGTGGGAACAGACCGCCCTGCGGCTCTTCAGCACCCTCCTCAGGACAGACTGGACATTCTCAGCACTCACTCGACCGCACGGTACTGCTGGCAAGACTGGATCATCATGGCTGCGATCTTGTCTTCCTCGGAAGCGTCGGCTTCAGCCAGGTTGGCAGTCTGTGGAACAGGGCAGGATTTCACACCCACCATTCCCAAGCACCGCTCCACCCACAGCACCAATCCTCCCTTTCCTGAGGCAATCCAGACCGGCATGGATTGAGCCACTTGCATGAACATCTACCAAAACCTCTACAGAAACCGGCTGAATTTCTCTGAAAGCAAACAGCTGACTAAACACATCCACCTGTCCAGGAACTGAAGGGAATTCAAACACAGCATTTAATACAGTCCAGTGGGAAACCTGAAAACCTTTGGAAACGTGCAGCCTCCAGGCTAAAAGCCGGTCTGCACGGAGTGGGTTCCAGTAGCAGTTGGGAGCTGCTTCAAGTCAGGCTTGTCTCTGAAGGAGACATTTCCTCCAAAGCTGCAATGTGCAGACAACTTGCAGAGCTCTTCACCTTACTGAGAGAAACGTCACCTGACAACTTGCAAGAGCCAAGGACACGTGCAGGGAAAGCACTAATGGAGACCACCTTCTTCTGGCAGCTCCCTGCACACCTACTCATTTGTTCTCTCCAAATGTACACTAGTGAACTTCTGCAGGGAGAGAGGGCAGAAGTTACCAGTGGGGAGAGATGGACTTTCTCTTCAGCGGGACCAAGGAGCCCCCCTGCCTGCTCGCACCTTTGTAGCTTGAAAGGCCAGTCATTTCACTGGCCAGCTCTATGCCTTTTCCCACAGTGCAATGGCTTTCCCAGACCAAGTTACACAGAGAGGAGAAAAGAGTGCACACTGTCCAATCAAAGCCACAGGTGAAACTCAAAATCAAGACTGTAAAGCGTTAGCAAGAACTGAGAGTTCTCTTCAGGTGAAAGCAGTCACCCAGCTATAGGTCTCGGGGTACGATTTAAAAATAGGAACAGACAGCGAGATACCTTAACAAGCCGGGCCAGAGAAGGGGATGCAGACGAGCCATCAACCTGCTGGGAGACAAGGAAACACAGATTCAATTCTGCACTCACAGCACAGCAACCGTTACCCTCTCCTGTGGCCTGGACGCCTGCGCTCTATCCTCTGAGTGTCCCTGAAAGAGCCCTTCCCACCCTCCCGGGACCGGCAGTTGCTCAAACCCCAGTCCAACCCTGGGACGGCTCAGAAGGTGCCTCTGTGCTGCAGGACAAGAAACTAAAGCGCTGGGCAGAGCAAGCGGCGAGATGGAAGGCACAGCTTGGGAATGCCACTTTGTGCAGCAACACCACTTCCCCTCACGGCAAGCTGGGAAAGTCAGGGATGTACCCAGAGGGGCCCAAACCACTTCTCTGCATTGACACGGCTGTAGGAACAAATGCCCCAGCACCCGACGGCAGGCACAAGCACCAGGGAGCTGCACAGAACTGCCCACAGAGCCTAAGGAGTTGGGTGGCTTTGGGAGCTGCTTGAACACCCCCCTTTTTCCTGCCAGTCAGGGGAAAAGATGCATTTCAGAACAAAAGCTGAGCGACACCACGTGCCGATGGCCACAAGGACACTCCAAACAAGGCTCGTGGCCAGGCGCAAACAGCACACGCCAGCTACACCAACACCCATCTGAGCAGCTGCTGGCAGGCAGGGGTGACACAGGGCACCACGCTCAGTCCCGCCAACCTGGAGACACCCTGATCTAAACCCATCCCAAAGCCATTCCGGGAATGATCGAGCGGATGCAAAGGGAAACACAGTGCATGGCTGGGAAGCACAAATGCCAACAGCCACATCAGAACCCTGCCCATGGCCCTGTCTGCTCTGCTGAATCTAACACCTTGTCTTTACAACACAGACTCGCTTCACCTGCAAAACACATCAAAGGCAGCGCTTGGGAAAGCCAGACAAGGCTACACTGGTTAGAGCTGAGGGCAGCGTGTAGGAAACAAAGGGTGAGATGGTGGTTGTACATACTGCTTTGGGTGTCCCTCTCGCCGGCTCGCTTTGGCTTCTGCAAGAAGAAAGGAATGGGATCAGAACTCAAACTAAAGCACTTGCACCCAACAGAAAGCTCAGACAACAGAGCCTAAAGCCTCACCATCCCAACGGGATGTTCTAAGAGCTCAAAGCCTACATCTTGAAATCAAGCCCCACAACAAGGCCACAGGTTGAAGCGCGAGGTGCTGGCACCCAGACTGACCGGGGAATGCCTGAAAGCAACAGCTACTGCAGGAAGATGCTCACTGCACACACGCAGCACCAGGCACAGGCAGGTTTGGGCCTTGCAGATGCTGCCGGGGGACTGCAGTTTGAACAAGGTAATGGCCCTCTGAAGGCCTCTGCAAGCCCAGATCCTGAAACGAGGTAGCACACTGACACCCCTAACAAAGAATCCCAAGTCCGATGGGTACTTACGCAGCAGGTCTTTTCCGCGCAGCTTTTCCTCCTCCAGCAGAGTCTCTGCTCCCAGTTCCCAATGTGTCCCGGGGCACCAGGGGTTTGTCGTTGGGATATTCTGAACACAGTGGCAATAGAGACAAAGACATCAGTCCACTGCTGAGAAGGGATGTTCATATGTCATTACAGAGCCCTTCAGGGACACTGTGCACAGGTACAGGAGCAAAACGTTACAGGTACCATTGCGTTGCTCAATATCAAACCATTGCGTTGCTCAATATCAAAGTACAAGAGTCTGCAAAGTAATTTAGGGACAGACTGGTAATGGCCCAGGGGGTTGAGCTGATGGGGCACCTGCATCCCCCTCACCAGCTGCTGTCCCCAGCCGCAGGCAGGGGCACAGGGAGCAGCAACGGCAGAAGCTGCACCCTGCGGGGGAGGGAGCTGCACCTCAGAGGAGGGCTCCAGCCTGGAAAGGAGCTGCACCCCAGGAGGGACCTGCACCTTGTCGGGGAGCTGCACCCCGGGGGCACCTGCCCCAGCCGCCCTGGGCTCCCCAGGGGCCCCGGAACTCCCTGCCAGGCACTGGAGGGTGGCCTCACCCTCTCCCAGCCCAGAAGGCAGCACGTGGGCAGTAACTGCTGCCAACGTCCCTGCTGGGGGAAGCTCAGATGGGTGATGGGCTGAGCCATGGGACGGCAGAGGCAGCTGGGGGTCTCCTGGGGGGCAGGAGCACCGGGAGGAGCGGGAGCCTGCTGCCTTACCTGCCATGGCGCCTGCAGAGTGGGGTTTGTTTGGGGCGCCGTTGCCATGCCGATCATCCAGCCAGTAACGGCTGCAGCCAGCCCTGCCATGCTTTGGCTTCTCACCCCACAGACACACTGCCCTGTGGAGATGAGAGTGTCCTAGAGAAACCAGATGAGAGGAAAAGTGCATCAGGTGAGGAAACCTCCCACCTCTCCTGCTCTGGTCCTGTCGCAAGTTGCACCAGAAGTAAAGCTGACAAAGACCCAGATTACCAGCCCCTTTACGAGACGCTGTGGGACCGGCAGGGGAAACAGGAGATGTTTTGATGGGCTGTATTCCTAAAGGATCAGGGTGGCTGTGTGGAGATGGAAAGGCCTGGCAAGTATTACCACAGAAACGCAGCGCAACAGGGTCTTTAGGACACCAAATTCCTGGGCACCCAATTTCTAATCACTCGCACCCTCCAGCAGGAAGTCTAAGAACCCCTTGGGGGACAATGCACAAAAAGGGACTAAAGCCCCTAGCAGTACGGCCTCGTGCTTTCCAACATTTGGTTCCCCCATTCCTATGAGGAAGGGAACTGGGTAAAGCCAGAATTCATCTGTCTGCCAGCATGGGGTTATTCCAAAAGGACACAAGAGATGCCAGCCAGCCAGATGACAAACAGAGGTTTCTTCCTTAAGGGACGTAGTTAGAGCAAAGCAGAGAGCATTCGATTTGCTCCCTGCCAAGGAAGGAGGGGTGTGCATGGGAATAAATCAAAGCTGCTGTGCAGCCAGAAATCAGGAAAAGGGAACTGAAGCAGAGTTAAAGAATACACGGTGTCAGAGTTTTGCCTGCTGGGTGTTGGATGAGACCGGGGGCTGCAGAAAAAGGCTGCTGTAAGGAGCAGCCAGAAGCTCTCTGCAGGCCCCAGGCTCTAAACATCGGCCAATTCAAGGCCAGAGTCGCTGCTGACCAAGGCTGAGCCCATCAGCGATGGTCACGACCCAAAAACCACAAGCAGCTGCATTTTTCCCCAGAGAAGGGAGTGAGAAGATGTGAGAAGCTGTGGAGGCACCAAGGACAGGGAAGCGAGGGAGGAGGTGTCCCAGGTGCTGGAGAGAAAGATGCCCCAGCAGCCCCTGCAGAAACCCATGGTGGAGCGGGTGTCCCCCCAGAGCCCATGGAAAAGGCCCAGACCCCACCTGCAGCCCATGGAGAGGCCCCATGCTGGATGGAGCAGGGAGAGAGAGACAGGAGATGCTGTGACCTGTGTTGGAGCAAGTCCCTGACAGCACTTGCAGCCCCTGGACAGAGACAGAGACACAGAGACAAGCGAGAGAGAGGTTTGTGCAGCAGGGGGAGGGTTTGGAATGAATGACCCCCTCCTTGGCTGAGAAAGAAACCAACTTGTGAGGAACTGAGCGAAGCCCCCATCTCCCATCCCCTGCCCTTCCCTGTGTCATGATGGGGGGAAAGTAGGCAGTGAATTCCTAACTGGAGTGAAGTCTGCTAAGAAGGGAGCAGGGTGGGGGAGGTAGAGCTGGAAAAAAAAAAAACCTGATGAAGAAGTGACTGAGAACCCCATCTCCCAGGCCCTGCCCCCCATGTGCCCTGATGCAGGGGAAGAAGGGAGCAAAATCCTGACTGAAGTCCGATAAGAAGGGAGGGGTGGGGAAGGTGTTTTAAGATCTGGTCGTGCTTCTCATTACCTGACTCTGGTGTCACTGGGTGTGTAGTGCAGTGAAATAAATTAGAGAGTTTTCTTTCCTTCACTCTGTGTTGAGTCTGTTTTGCCCATGTCATTGGTGACAGGATGATCTCTCCCTGTCCTTACATTGACTCCTAAGATTCTCAATATTATTTCCTCCCCTGTCCAAGTACAAAGGGGTGTGATAGACTGACTTTGGTGGGCATCTCGCCTCCAGACAGGGCTAAACCACCACAGACAGGGTGATATTTCAAGGTCCCATTTTCAGGCCACTCTTCACCATGAACCAAGTGATATTCTCACCGCCCCTCACTACAATGCCCTTCGAATTTACCCCTAATCAGGGGCGTCCCTCCCAATTTTCTCCCATTCTCCAAGACGCTTGCAAAGGGAGCAGAGAGAGGAACTTTCTGGAACCACTGGCACCCGTTTCGCTGCCAAAAAAAGAAGTTCCTAAACCAACGGCTCATCCACCCAAATCCCAAACGCCCAAATACAAACCTGCCCTGCCATCACTGCCCTGCAGGACTGCCACAACGAGTGGAAACAAAGCCATGCCCTGCTTTGGGCAGAGAGTCGAATACTAGAGACATCTCTGATCAGCATATTGTCCTTTGCTGGGATGAGCACAATCAGGGGGGTCGACTCTGACACACAAGAGAACCAGCTCACCTGGGCTGCTCTGCGGCCACCTCTGCGCTCAGGCGGGTCTCAGCCTTGCTCGCCAGTCGCTGTCACCTCCCTGCAGCACGCTCTCCAGACCATGGCACGGCTTCCAACTTGGATCAAACAGGAGCTCAAGGACTGGGGCCGGTGCCCATAATTGCTGCTTTTGTCTCTCCCTACGGTCCTCTGTCCAGATCCTTGTCCCCACTTTGGGATTCCTCCCTCTGTCGGGAGCCCATCAGGATCTTGTTCTTTCCCTTTCTGTCTCGCTGACTCCTCTTCTTCTCCTTTCATCCTCCCCTCCCTGCCCCACAGACACTGGCTAATGTTCTCTGTCCCTGACAGCCTGTCTGTCCCTCCTAATCCCCCCCTGTCTGGCCCAGAGCCTCGTGCTCTGCTTCCCTTCCTCCACACGTCTCTCTCCCGCTCCCTGCCCTGGGCTCTTTCCTCTCCGTCCTTTCTGCTCCCACCTGCCTTTGCCGTGTCCCCTCTGTTCTGCGCCCTGGCCCAGCCCCTGTCCCTCCGTCCCTCTGTCCATCTGCTGTCCCCCTCTCGGTGCAGGGCCAGGGCAGCCTCAGGGAGCAGCCATGGGGCCTGTGGGAGCTGGGACAGGCCGGGGAATGGTGTCCCCAGAGGCTCAGGCACAGCAAGGGGAGCCCCGGGGCATGCTGGGAGCTGTAGGCCTGGGGCACAGGGCTGCCAGGCGGCCATGGTGGTTTGGGCCGGCCCAGGCTCTGCTCCAGCTGCATCCAAGCTGAGCTGAGGCCTGGGCTCCCAGTGAGGACAGCGAGGCCGGGCGCAGGGCTCAAGGAGACGTTGTCAGAGCCTCCCTGAGACCAGGCATGGGGCACCCCAACTCCCAGAGACCCCTCTGAGCCCTCCCCGCTGCTTTAGTTGCTGCAGTCAGAGGAGCAGTGTGTTCTTCTCTTCAGCCTGAGCAGCTCACTACTGCTGCCCTGCTCAGGGACTGGGAATATTTGGCTTCCTTGGACTATCTCTGGGCAGATCACTGTTGCCCCAGCTGCCTTCTCCTGGCTGGGAAACACTGCATTTGTCCATCAGTCCTTGCATGGGCAAGATGCAGGCAGACAGGATTCTTTCCTGTCTGAAACCTAGGTGGCTGCCCTTCAGCTCCCACCGGGAGCTGTCAGGCAGAAGCTAGCGCTTCCTTACAGGCTTTGCTCTAAGAGTCACGAAAATCAGTGTGGAAAGTCTTTCTGACACCACCATCAGCCCCCTCCACCAGCAAGTAGCTTCTGCTCCTGTTTTTTGCTCCCCCCTTTCCTAAAGAAATGTTCCTTTTTCAGTCTTGTATTTTCAAACCTGAACCTTTATTTACACAAGAGAACAAAAATTATAAATAAAATCAAACAACCGTGGTGCAAGTGCACATCCCCTTGTGGAACAGTCATCTGCTGCTGCTGGTGCTGCTGAAGCTAGTGACGGGGCCATTTGCCATGGCCGGTTCCGCTGTTGAACCTGTTCACAAGCTGCAGGCAGAAAACAGTGACAAAGAGGTACCATGAAACTGCCAATGACAGACGAACAAAGCGTCACCCCCGCCCCCGTGTCACATCCCCTGTGTGTTCCTGTACACGCTCTCGGCCCCACAGGAAATCAACAGACAGAGCTAGGGACACATCCCAGCCAACCCTGACGCTAACGACTGTCTGCCAGTGAGTATTTCCCTCCCTTTCAGTGTCTTGCAGAGACTGTTGGTACAAGCAGTCCCCACCGTACCTTGCGGAGTGCCTTGTTGGCCACTAAGGTGTCTGGGGAGACACCCGCCCGCTGGCACGTTGGGCAGGTATGTCCCTCCGATTCCAGCAGCGCTGTTCTAATGCCTGTGAAGGACCAGAAGAGCCAAAGCAGATGTTAGCAGAACTAAAGACAGTTTGAGAGTTCTAATCCCTTTTAAACCAATGCTTCCTGGGTGAATACTGTCTGCATGGAGAGCCTGGAGCTATCAACGTTGCACAATGTAAAAATGTCTGGTCTTTGGCAAATGACCTAAAGGTCGCTGTGTCCAATGATTCAACTCGTCTTCTTTCTACCCCCAAGGACACTGAGAATCCCACACCTCAAGCTTAAGGAATAAACCGCTGATCAAAAGCCATTAGCAGGTTTGTGCTCATTTCTGCCCTCTTCTCACACATGTCCTTGCACACACAAAGAGCATGGAGCTAGATATGTCAAAGGGCAATAAAGCACTCTGACTTGTATTTCCCCCCTTAGAGGAGTGGAGTCCTTTCCTCGTCGGGATGTACATCAGTTTGAAATAGAACAAGGCCCAAAGTCAGCTGGTGATCTCCCCTTTCTGCTTTCTGCAGATCAGATGGGAAGGTCAGAAAGGACAATCATGAGACTAACACTTACATTCGTCACAGTAACTGTTCCCACAACAGGGGATGATTGTGGCATCGTTCAGGATTTCCTTACAAATGGGACAACACAACCATTCAGGAATGGGAACATCTGAGGAGGAGGATGGCTTGTCGTACGGGTTAGGACGCTTTTCTTTCTTTCCTCTGGCATACGCTTCCCTGGAGGGTGGTGGGGAAGGCAGAAGAAAGGTACAAATGGGTAAAGGCAAACTCAGAGGGGACAGAAAGCTTGGTTCCACAGCTATTTGAGACAGTTTGCATTTGTGAAGTGTCCTTCCAAAGCAAGATGAGCTTGCAAAGAGAACAACTCTCCCTGTAGGCTTTGGCAGAAACACAGATCACAGAAGCACAGAATTGTCGGGGCTGGAAGGGACCTCAAGAGATCATCGAGTCCAACCCCCTGCCCAAGCCGGTTCCTCGGGACAGATGGCAGATAGGAATCCAGATGGGTAGATCTAGTGTATCTCCAGAGATGACACTCCACACCCCCTGGGCAGCCTGTCCCAGGGCTGTGCTTCCCTTCTTCCACACGTCTCTCTCCTGCTCCCTGCCCTTCTCTTTTCTCTGCAACCTTTCCGCTCCTACCTGCCTTCACAGTGTCCCTTCTTTTGTGTCCCATGGTCCTTTCTGTGTCTCTCCATCCCTCTGTCCATCTGCTGTCCCCCTCTCGGTGCAGGGCCAGGGCAGCCTCAGGGAGCAGCCATGGGGCCTGTGGGAGCTGGGCCAGGCCGGTGAATGGTGTCCCCAGAGGCTCAGGCACAGCAAGGGGAGCCCCGGGGCATGCTGGGAGCTGTAGGCCTGGGGCACAGGCTGCCATGGGCAAGATGCAGGCAGACAGGATTCTTTCCTGTCTGCTACCTTGGTGGCTGCCCTTCAGCTCCCACCGGGAGCTGTCAGGCAGAAGCTAGCGCTTCCTTACAGGCTTTGCTCTAAGAGTCATGCAAATCAGTGTGGAAAGTCTTTCTGAGATCACCATCAGCCCCCTCCACCAGCAAGTAGCTTCTGCTCCTGGTTTTTGCCTCCGTTCCTCAACTCAGCTGCCACGAGCCTTGGGATGTATCTTCTCTCCCCTCTCCATTCTATGAGGGCAGAGACAGAGAAATAAAACTTTTCACTCTGGGCACTGTGGCTTTAACGATTCTGCTTAGAAACTATTCAATCATTTATCTATTTTTCTGCATGCTATCACCAAAGCAGGTACAGTGTGCTGCCTTAAGACTCCCTTTCTTCGGCTGCTTCTCACACCAACCCCACAGATCTCCATCCACAAGGTTTGTTTCAGTGTAAGTGGTCATCAGTGTCTTTGGCCTGTAATGTGCAGTTCTCACAGAGTGTGGTTGTTCAGCACCAGACCATGGCTGAGCACCACACTCCTCTCATTCGCTCCCAGAGGAGAAACAGACAGAGCCTCCATGGATTGTGAGAAAGACAGTATGCTTACAAAAATCACCATGAATATCGAACAATGATATCTAGTTACACTCACACCCAGTGCTAACACAGAGTACCTTATTGACCTAATGATTACAGAATGCTGCCCGACAGCAGGGACAGATTGACTCACCAACCATCCCAACTGCACTCAGACCATCCTGGAAGCACCAAGCCCTTGTTGTTCTCCACCCAGCTGCTTTTATGGGGATTTGGTGTCAGGTGATGTGGAAAAGAGCCCAGGCTTACTCAGATCACCTGTGCTGACTGCTTGGGGAGATTAACTCTGGCCTGGCCAGAACCAGGACACAGAGCCAAGTGGTAAATCATTTCTAAACCCTGTGGGAAAGGAAGGCAGAAAGGGACAGGGTGGTGGCAGGCAGGAGGAGGGCAGTAATGGGCAAGAATTGGGTGGCAGGAAGCATAAAGGCATCTGAGGACACCAGTGTCCCTCCCACCTTGTTCATGAGCACCCCAGATGACTTGGGGTTTCAAACAGGGCAATACATCCTGCACTGGCCTTTGGTTTGTGACCTATATCTGGACATTTAGCATTTTGAAAGTGAATGCTGGCAGAGCCAGAAAATTACATAGGGCAATGTTGTGACTGCTCCGTCTATTAGGAAAGCTCTTAGCACCAGGGTCTGAGGGGTTGCTTCTTTCAGTCTTCGCAACTTTGGATTGAGAGTATCTGGACATTTAGCATTTCTGGAACTGGCTGGGTGTTGAGCTGGAAAATTACATAAGGCAATGTTAAGATTGTTTTATGGGTTAGAAAAGCCTTGATTTCTGGAGTTAGAAGTGCTCCTTGTGGTGTGTTTGCAGAGGTTTAATGCCAGGAAAACTGATTTATGGGACCATGTAGAATAGGGATAATAAGTTAATCACAACTATATGCATATACCCAAAAGAATATAGTCATCGAATTTAGTCACGTAACCCTGTAGTTTGAAGAAAATAACTAATGAAGGAGAAAGCCTGTTTTCCTTTCCCTGATAAAGGGCTCACATGTGAGGAGTAAAAACAGTCTCACATTATCTCAATGGAGAGATTATAAGAAGCAAGAATTCGAAAACAGGATGGAATCCGTCATAGATACATCCATAAATGTCCTTGCTAAAGGAAAACAAATGATTAACGAAGGACACGAATGAGCTCAGACCGATGAGAACACTGCAGGCTTGCAGAAAACATCGCATTCTAGGTAAGGGGACCACCACTCATATTCCGAAGACCTTTGCCCGTAATCTTCGTAAGGATCTACACAAGCACAAAGGACTGATAAGCTAATTAGCATGTGAAATGGGAGTAGGCGGGGTTTAGGTAATGAATATGTATAGGTGTTAATTGAATATACATCGTTTCATTGTATAAGTATGGGATGGTTTTGCTGCTTCAGGCATGCACGCTTGTATGTAAACATACCTACTCTATAACGTCCCAGTTATAGACTCTATCTCTGTACATCAAAAACCTTTCAGCCTTCTACTTTCCATTTGGGAGCTGTATCAGGAGGTTTAGCATTTCTAAATCTTGCTGCTAAGAGACCTGGAAAACGACATAGGACGATGTTCAGTCAATTAGGAAATCTCTAAGTCAAAGGGTGAAAAGTACTTCTTGTGGACTACATGGGGACGTTTAAGGCCAGGTACTTATTTCAGTCTTCACAGGTGTGGTTTTGGAGCTGTATCTCCAGGTTTAGCATTTTTTACAGTGGATGCCAAGAGAGCGGTAAATGGCTTAAGGTATTGTTTGTACTGATCACTCTGCTGGGAAAACCCTGAGCCCCAGGGTTGGACAGGCTGCTTTGAAGGACTGAGGCTTCCATCTCTGCCCCAGGGCAGGCATCACCAGCCTGCTATCAGCATCACCACTACTGCCCCAGCACCAGCCATCACTGCCAGCAAGCTTCACCTGGTGTTGGGACGGACTCAGCTCATGCCTGGCCAGCAAATAGGCATTGCTGACTGGGACTGGCACTGTGTTGTGTGTCCAGCTTGCTCTACCACCTCGGTGGCCTCGTCCAGTGCTGCCTGGAGCTGTTCCAGCAAAACCTATTTGCAACCAGTCTGTGCTGACTGAGGCAGGAGGGTAAGTGTCAAGGTTCTACTTAACTGGACTGTAATGGTGCGCATCCTTTCTTCTCATTTCTCTGGCTGTGCTCTGGCAAGCTTAGCAGCTACAGATAAACCCTGAGGAAAGCTAATGGATGCTGGGTGCCACTTCCCAAAACAAAGGGAATGCACAAGTTCCAACCATTTTTATTGAGGTCATATGAAGACTAAGAACATAAATTAATTTGTAATGCTTCTGTATGCCTTGCCTCTTCTTCTTCAAATATCAGCCATTTAGCTGGAGACCTTGACCAGGAATGGTATCTTTTGGATGGCTGCACAGAGGAATGATTACATCGACACTGGGACATTGAAAAAAACCAAAGCCCACAAAAAAATAAAGTCAGGTAATTCAAAACAGACACTCTCCCCAGTTTTTGTCCTGCTGATTTGTTATGAGAGTTTTTGTTCCTCTCCATATGCTTACACCAAAGCTTCTTTCAGCTGCTCACAGAACACAGCTGTGAACTGAAGAACCTGAAACCATCAAAACGTGTCTGCTTACAGACAGAACTGCTGCTGTTTGGTTAGTGGTTGCCTTGAACACTTCTGGGATCCACGGGCACTTATGACCCATCTGTCCAGTGTTCTGGTTTTGGCTAGGATAGAGTTAATTTCTTTCTAGCAGTGGGGTGATGCTGTGTTTGCGAGACAGGATGAGAGCAGTGCTGATAACACACTGATGGTTTTAGTTGTTCCCAAGAAGTTGTTGCCATTATTGTTTTTTCTACCTCCCTTTTCTGGCTGTCCTCATTCTGGCTAGGGCAGAATTTACATCCCCAAGCAGCCAGCACAGGTGTGTCAAGTTGGACCAGGCTGTTTTTCACACCATGTGACATCACACCACCTTAAAAGGGGCTGGTTGGGAAGGGATGCTTTGGTGTGGCTGTGGGACAGTCCAAGTATGGTCCAGCATTGGGTTAGTCGTTACATTGGTCATCATGCTGCTAAAAAGCCTCCAACAACTCCCTCTTCTTTTGAGCAATCCAGACTTGATTTACAGCTTTGGTTACCATTTTTGATATGCAACGCAAAAACATTACTGTTATTATCATGACAACAATCAACACCATTAGCACACCCTTTATAAACGTCAGAAGCCAAGCAGAAATAGAATACTGGCAACCAGCAATAACACACTCATACGAAATGCAAATGCATAAAGTATGTTCCCCTAACACTTTTACAGTTCAGACTTAGAAATTCACACTTGTACTTTCTCAATCCCCATAAACAGTGTCACATACAAGGGCAGAAAAGACAAATCTGGAATTTAAACACCAATGCAAACTACATTTTAAGTTTTAAACCTAACTTAACTGCTGCATTACAAGCTATGAAGTGTGTGGCATGTATCTCTAGTCAATCAAAAAAGGTAATATTCAAGACAGTTTAAAAGGAAAATGCTCAGTAAGTCGTAAGGACCTACACATGTGTTAACTCCTGAAGTGATGAAAATTTTAAAAATTTCTGCACCAAGCCCATCACTGCTGTATCCAGGAGTAACACATACATGCTCTCTCTGCTGATTCAATCCCACGCAACATCGGTTTTGAAGCAAGGCTCAATCTGACGTAGAGAATTTCCCAAGACTGTAAGAACAGTCCCTGCTTCAGCAAGCAAATGCATCTGGCTACGTGCCTTTGGTCTTTACATCAGAAGATGGTTGAGCACAATTCAAAGGCTGGATTGCTCACATGCCCATTGTCTGCTAAAAAGTCTCCAACAACAGCTCCCGGTGGGAGCTGGAGGGCAGCCACCAAGGTAGCAGACAGGAAAGAATCCTGTCTGCCTGCATCTTGCCCATGCAAGGACTGATGGACAAATGCAGTGTTTCCCAGCCAGGAGAAGGCAGCTGGGGAAACAGTGACCTCACCAGAGATAGTCCAAGGAAGCTGAATGTTCCCAGTCCCTGAGCAGGGCAGCAGTAGTGAGAGCTGCTCAGGCTGAAGAGAAGAACACACTGCTCCTCTGACTGCAGCAACTAAAGCAGCGGGGAGGGCTCAGAGGGGTCTCTGGGAGTCGGGGTGCCCCATGCCTTGTCTCAGGGAGGCTCTGACAACGTCTCCTTGCCCCCTGCGCCCGGCCTCGCTGTCCTCACTGGGAGCCCAGGCCTCAGCTCAGCTTGGCTGCAGCTGGAGCAGAGCCTGGGCCGGCCCAGACCAGCATGGCCGCCTGGCAGCCCTGTGCCCCAGGCCTACAGCTCCCAGCATGCCCCGGGGCTCCCCTTGCTGTGCCTGAGCCTCTGGGGACACCATTCCCCGGCCTGGCCCAGCTCCCACAGGCCCCATGGCTGCTCCCTGAGGCTGCCCTGGCCCTGCACTGAGAGGGGGACAGCAGATGGACAGAGGGACGGAGGGACAGGGGCCGGGCCAGGGCGCAGAACAGAGGGGACACAGCAAAGGCAGGTGGGAGCAGAAAGGACGGAGAGGAAAGAGCCCAGGGCAGGGAGCAGGAGAGAGACGTGTGGAGGAAGGGAAGCAGAGCACGAGGCTCTGGGCCAGACAGGGGGGGATTAGGAGAGACAGACAGGCTGTCAGGGCAAGAGACCATTAGCCAGTGTCTGTGGGGCAGGGAGGGGAGGATGAAAGGAGAAGAAGAGGAGTCAGTCGAGACAGAAAGGGAAAGAATAAGATCCTGATGGGCTCCCGACAGAGGGAGGAATCCCAAAGTGGGGACAAGGATCTGGACAGAGGACCGTAGGGAGAGACAAAAGCAGCAATTATGGGCACCGGCCCCAGTCCTTGAGCTCCTGTTTGATCCAAGTTGGAAGCCGTGCCATGGTCTGGAGAGCGTGCTGCAGGGAGGTGACAGCGACTGGCGAGCAAGGCTGAGACCCGCCTGAGCGCAGAGGTGGCCGCAGAGCAGCCCAGGTGAGCTGGTTCTCTTGCCTGTCAGAGTCGACCCCCCTGATTGTGCTCATCCCAGCAAAGGAGGATATGCTGATCAGAGATGTCTCTAGTATTTGACTCTCTGCCCAAAGCAGGGCATGGCTTTGTTTCCACTCGTTGTGGCAGTCCTGCAGGGCAGTGATGTCAGGGCAGGTTTGTATTTGGTCATTTGGGATTTGGGCGGATGAGCCGTTGGTTTAGGAACTTCTTTTTTTGGCAGCGAAACGGGTGCCAGTGGTTCCAGAAAGGTCCTCTCTCTGCTCCCTTTGCAAGCGTCTTGGAGAATGGGAGAAAATTGGGAGGGACGCCCCTGAGTAGGGGTAAATTCGAAGGGCATTGTAGTGAGGGGTGGTGACAATATCACTTGGTTCATGGTGAAGAGTGGCCTGAAAATGGGACCTTGAAATATCACCCTGTCTTTGCATTCCAGTTGTTTTGTCCAAGAAAGGAGAGGTTGGAGGAGATAGCATCTGTGGACTTTCTCTTTGTCTTGAAAAGGGACTGGAAGATTAGGAAGACAGATGGCTGTATGGATGTTTGACTCCCAGAAGGGCAGATAGTCTTTAAATGAGGACAAGAAAGGAAAGGGAGAGGAGCGTTTGTGTTGCAACAGGTCTAAGATGAAAAAGGAGTGTTTACTGTTGAAACCTTGAAAACCTGGCATGAAAACTCACTAGCCATGGTGACTCTTAGGCAGGTATCTCTCATAGCAGCGTTGGGCAGATGGCTTTCCCAAACATGTGCTCTCTCAAAAACAAAATGTCTCATATTTCTACAGATTAACTCTGCATTGCCTCAGGAAAGGCAGGGATCTGCAGATTAGTTCCAGGAAGTCATTTCCATTAACTCCTCCCAGATAGCACGTGCTGAGTGACACTCAGGGGAAGTTCTGGTGGCCTTCAGGGATGAAGGCTGAATGTCTTCCTCTCGCTCAGCATGTGCTCTTTATGGTTCTCTCCCTAGTTTCCAAAGCACCTTCCTGCACCCACTGGACAGTAACTGCTGGTAGCTGAAAGCAAGAGAGACTCTGACTCTTCATCGGGCTTTGGTCTCCTGATCTGTTACTCCCCTCTCTTCAATTTTTCTCTCCCAGGCTGTTTCCAGTGTTTTGGTTCAAAGTTGTAGCTGCTCTAACAAAACAGCTCACGCGGCTTCAGCCACATCCTACTGCAATCCAAACCACGCACACACTTTCTGTTCTGCGCTCAGCTTGGTCCTAGTGCCTGGTTGGGTCCTGGCGCTCGGCTGGGTCCCAGTACTCAGCTGGGTCTCAGTGCTCAGGTGGGTCCTGGCGCTAGGCTGGGTCCTCGTGCTCGGCTGGGTCCTGGCGCTAGGCTGGGTCCTCGTGCTTGGCTGGGTCCTGGCACTCAGCTGGGTCCCAGTGCTCGGCTGGGTCCTGGCGGTGAGCTGGGTCCTAGTGCTTGGCTGGGTCCTGGCACTCAGCTGGGTCCTAGTGCTTGGCTGGGTCCCAGTGCTCGGCTGGGTCCCTAGTGCTCAGCTGGGTCCTAGTGCTCAGCTGGGTCCTAGTGCTTGGCTGGGTCCCAGTGCTCGGCTGGGTCCCTAGTGCTCAGCTGGGTCCTAGTGCTCAGCTGGGTCCTAGTGCTTAGCTGGGTCCTGGCGGTGAGCTGGGTCCTAGTGTTTGGCTGGGTCCTAGTGCTCGGCTGGGTCCTGGCACTCAGCTGGGTTCTAGTGCTCAGCTGGATCCTGGCGCTTGGCTGGGTCCGAGTGCTCGGCTGGGTCCTGGCACTCGTCTGGGTCCTAGTGCTCAGCTGGGTCCTAGTGCTAGGCTGGGTCCTAGCCTTCAGCTGGGTCCTAGTGCTTGGATGGGTCCCAGTGCTCGGCTGGGTCCCAGTGCTCAGCTGGGTCCTAGTGCTCAGCTGGGTCCTAGTGCTTAGCTGGGTCCTGATGGTGAGCTGGGTCCTCGTGCTCGGCTGGGTCCTAGTGCTCAGCTGGGTTCTAGTGCTTGGCTGGGTCCTAGTGCTCAGCTGGGTCCTGGCACTCATCTGGGTCCTAGTGCTTGGCTGGGTCCCAGTGCTCGGCTGGGTCCTAGTGCTTGGCTGGGTCCTAGTACCCGGTTGGGTCCTAGTGCTCCGATGGGTCCTAGTGCTCAGCTGGATCCTGGCGCTTGGCTGGGTCCTCGTGCTTGGCTGGGTCCTGGCACTCGGCTGGGTCCTGGCACTCAGCTGGGTCCTAGTGCTTGGCTGGGTCCCAGTGCTCGGCTGGGTCCTAGTGCTCATCTGGGTCCTAGTGCTTAGCTGGGTCCTGGCGGTGAGCTGGGTCCTAGTGCTTGGCTGGGTCCTACTGCTCAGCTGGGTCCTAGTGTTTGGTTGGGTCCTAGTGCTCGGCTGGGTCTCAGAGCTCAGCTGGGTCCCTAGTGCTCAGCTGGGTCCTAGTGCTCAGCTGGGTCCTACTGCTCAGCTGGGTACTACCGCTTGGCTGGGTCCTGGCACTCAGCTGGGTCCTAGTGCTTGGCTGGGTCCTAGTGCTCGGCTGGGTCCTAGTGCTTGGCTGGGTCCGAGTGCTCAGCTGGGTCCTAGTGCTCGGCTGGGTCCTAGTGTTTGGTTGGGTCCTAGTGCTTGGCTGGGTCCTAGTGCTCAGCTGGGTCCTAGTGCTCGGCTGGGTCCTAGAGCTCAGCTGGGTCCTAGTGCTCGGCTGGGTTCTAGTGCTCGGCTGGGTCCCAGTGCTCAGCTGGGTCCTAGTGCTCAGCTGGGTCCTAGAGCTCGGCTGGGTCCGAGTGCTCGGCTGGGTCCTGGCACTCGTCTGGGTCCTAGTGCTCGGCTGGGTCCTACTGCTCCGGTGGGTCCCAGTGCTTGGCTGGGTCCTAGTGTTTAGCTGGGTCCTGGCGGTGAGCTGGGTCCTAGTGCTCAGCTGGGTCCTTGCACTCGGCTGGGTCCTGGCATTCGTCTGGATCCTAGTGCTCAGCTGGGTCCTAGAGCTCGGCTGGGTCCGAGTGCTCGGCTGGGTCCTGGCACTCGTCTGGGTCCTAGTGCTCTGCTGGGTCCTAGTGCTCCAATGAGTCCTTGCACTCGGCTGGGTCTTAGTGCTCGGCTGGGTCCTAGTGCTCAGCTGGGTCCTAGTGCTCAGCTGGGTCCTAGTGCTCCAATGGGTCCTTGCACTCGGCTGGGTCCTAGTGCTCGGCTGTGTCCTGGCACTCAGCTGGGTCCTGGCGCTTGGCTGGGTTCTAGTGCTTGGCTGGGTCTCTAGTGCTCAGCTGAGTCCTAGTGCTTGACTGGGTCCTAGTGCTCATCTGGGTCCTAGTGCTCGGCTGGGTCCTAGTTCTGGGCTTGATCCTGTCACTAGGCTGGGTCCCAGCGTCCGGCTGGGTCCTAGTGCTCACCGGTGTGTTCCCGCTGTGTTTCGCGGTGGGGGTAGGGGAAGGATCAGCACTGCGGGCAGCTGCTGAGACCTGCGAGAACGTGTCGTGGCACTGGGTGCCTTGGCAGAAGTGAGACAGAAGTGGGAGCAACCCCCCCTTCCACCCATCCACAGGGAGTGGATGTGACAACTCACTTCTTGCAATGTCATTTGTCTGACAGGTCAGTTTGCAGCGTTCATTCATATGTGCTGCAGGTTCAGGGATGCGCTGAGCCAACTGAGAGCATGGCTGGGTACTAAGCAAAAGGATTTTTGATAGCGACCATTGAAAGTGGGCAGCTCAGTTTTAAAATTAACCTGGAAAATAGAAAATCCACGTTTGGATTGATCAGTAGCAGCTTACTCCAGAAAAAATTGCCTGCTTACAAGATTTAATGCAGGAGCAACTGACTAAGGGACATATGATGCCTTCCACAAGTCTGTGGAACATGCCAAATTTTTAAAAGATTGGGTTTTTTCACTATTCCTTTACACTCTGATGATTATGGGAAAATTTGCTTTTTCAGTCCCTACTATAAACAAAAATAAACCCATGAAAAAGTATCACTGGACTGTCAGCAGTTCACCAGTGGCCTTGCCCCTGGTGTGAACCCTCATGGCACAAGCCGTGGTATAACGTATGAATCAAGCTCTCAAGCTTTACAAACACGAAGGGGGAGAGAAGGACATCTCTCCAGCTGATCGATTAAACACAGCTCTTTGTGTTTTGAAGTGTTTATGTCTGCCACAGGACAGTTTGGTACCTCCAATGGTGAAATATGGAGTGGGTTTAAAAGGAGGTTTGTAAGGGATCAAAGAAAGTCAATGTCAGGTGTTAGTAACAAATGAAGTTACAGGTACTAACTTGGGGAAGGAGATCTGCCTGTGTCATTACAGATATGGGAACCAAATGGATAAAACTGTGGATCCAGAAGAAAGAAAGCCTGCATGAACCAGGACAAGATCCTGATCCCAGTAACTGAAGTCAAGTGTTCCAACTGCAGCCATGGTGGACTATGAGTTTTGCTGCAGGACATGTCAAGGCAGGATTGGAATGCAGTAACAGGAGAGCAGGAGCCTGTGAGAACCAGATAAGAAACTGTAAGAATGTTAACAGCTGCCTTATAAGGAATAATGTGACTGTGTAGCTTTACCCAAACCTAATCCTGCCCCTAGCTTGCTGTGCCTTGGAAATCCAGGAAGGAGCCATGTCTCCTTGTCCATCTCACACCCTCATGGCACACACATGGAGTGCGGCAGGACATGAGCCAAGGGCTTCCACAGCCATCAGAGCTTTCCATGACCAGAGCACCACTTGACAGTGTGAAAATTATGTTTCCTCATCTGGCCATTCATTGCACCTATAGACTGTTTTCCTGTTGGACTAACAGGTAGAGTATATGCTGTGCTGAAACTTCATGTCCTTCCTTCTGTGTTCAAAAGACTGTGTGTTCTGGTAAATCAAATCAATACCAGCATGAAGAAGCTTGAAAAAGGTGCCCCTTTGGCAGTACTGTGAGCCCCTCAAAGGCAGTTTCTATAGGCAGATTATTTTAGCTGCATATTTTACCTACAGGCCTCTGAGTGTGAACAAAAAGGATCAGTGATTCGCAAGAAGCTGGTTATGGTATGAGGTACAAAACATCTGCACCGTGCTGCAGAGTTTCTGGGGCTCTAGTGGTAACCAAGGGACACTGCAAGGCAGCTCTCTGCTTCTGCAGGCTCCAGGTCCCATGGCCCTGAGGTGCTGAGGACAGCACCATGCTTGGGGACAGAAGGGGCCTAGTGTGCTGGATGGTGCCTGGAGGGGCAGCAGCCTGAGTGGAAAGGAAGCCATAAGGTGAAGCTAGGTGCTGTGAGAGCAGTCTAGCCTGGTCTGGTTGTGTGGCTGAGGCTCTAAGACTGTGCAAGTGGAGTACAGGACTGCTTAACTGGGACAGGAAGTGGGCTGTTTCAAGGGACGTTTATAGTACAGCTAGCTCCACAAACCCACCTGGCCTTTTGGGATGCCTAGGAAACAAAAACATGACCACCATGGTTTTATGCACCAAGTGTGTGCTCTTGGGATCAGACCACAGAGCTGTAGAACCTGGAGGCAGTGGTTTCACCACAGAAATGTCACATTTTCTGGACAGGAGTGGGGGTTTGAACAACTAAACTTGTCAAACTTAGGTACACAAATAGTTTTTGCCACCTTTCCCAGGGCTGTTTTAGACTCAGCAGAGTCAGCATCTGAAAAATATGGGCCATACCCTGTAGGAAGTGGTTAACACGTTTTTAAAAGCAGAGGGGAATGAGCCTTGCATAGCGTGATTTAGTCATGTGCTTTAACCACAGCATCCTGCTTCAAGCAGGCATCAGCTTCCAGCTTATCAGACAAAAGTCAGCGTTGGGGTTCTCTTGACTGCCAGCCAAATTATCTAACAAAACACCCCATTTCCTGTTGGCCCCTTCCTAGTATTGCTGACTGGAAAACCTGCAGCTTGTTCTCTCTCCTTCTGAGGTCTGTGTACTATTTGCTCCTATTGCCCTTTGTCTTACCTGTTTTCTCTTTAGACCCATCTCCCTTTTTGTTATGGTCCATAATGTTAAGCCTGGGTAATTTGGAAAGGGCATGAATAATTAAAAATCCTTTAAATTAAAATTTTAATTAAATTAAAAAGCCCAATAGAGATAGAATTCATAGTCCTACTGAAGTCTCTTAAATGTTCCAAAGATCTCTCTCTTTCCCTGTGGAAAGCCCAAGAAAGACAAATTTAATAAAGAACCTGTTTTCTAGTTCTCAGTGGTCACTGGATAGGACAGAAGAATTTCAATAGTTTCCACACAATTTTCAGAAGAAAGGGCACAGTGCAAACTGAGCATTAAAAACCCCTTTATTTTGGTGTAAAATGCATGTATCATATACATAATAAGACAGAATAACCTACTAAAGAAGGTATGGAAATGAAAATATTTTTGTATAGCTATCTGAAGTTAATTTCTTCAGGTCCAGATCTTGTTACCTACACTAGAAAATTGTCACTAATAAAAGCTTCTAAAATTTAAAACTATACCATGCTCCTCCTGTGCCTGGGATATTTAAGCAGAAGAGCATTACTTATTTAGACAATAACTGATATGACCAGAGATAGTATTTTTAAAGCACAGTAAGTATAAAGCTCCATTTTAAGTTTTCAAAATTATCTAAGCAATTTGGATACTTCAGTGCAATCTGTACAGAGGCAGAACTATCCTGCAGAGGGATGGTAACAAAAATTGTCCTAACAATGAAACTAAGCTGGATGACTTCAGCAGTATTAGCTGTCTAAGGCTTACAGATGGTGCTGACTGAAGAGCACCTTGGTGAAGTAAAAGGACTCACAGATCTACAGTAGGACTGGGAGGGTAGTTGAGTCTTTAGATGTTTATTGACCAGTGAAGTGGATCCAAAGTGTTTAAATTCTCCTGCTGTGTGTTCTTTTCTGGTCTTCTTCAGCTTATTGCTTTCTTGCCCAGTGCCTGAAAGATCAAACAATGTTTATTTAACATTCTTGTTCACCTTTAGCACAGTGGTGATGAGTTTCTGGAATGGATTGGACAATCTTTTTTGGGGGGGGGGGGGTATTTTTGCTACTGGATCTTCAGAATTTTCCTGTCTTCTTGCCCTCCCTCCACCCCCCCTTTTCACATTTGTTGGCTTTTATGATTCTCCCTTTACAGATCTTGCTGATCTGGGCAATCTGCAGCCAGCAGATTTCTGGTGGAACCTGAGATGCTCTGGAGTAGCCTGATGCAGAGGCAATTGGCGGGTGAGATGTAATTCAGGGGTTACAGTGACTGAATGCACTGGAAACACAAGCATCTGAACTGATGCCACTGCTGGTGGCACTGCAGAAGTGTGCAAAGCCAAGCACTCCTGGCACTTGCCTCCTGTGTTGCCAGGCACTGAATGATGTGTTTCCTACCTCAGAGCAGCAGCAGATGGATAGTCATGGCTGAGTTGATGGCAATGCTTTTTGCTAGCAGGACTCGCAAACCCAGAATAGTCATGAACTGCATATTCATTCTGACATCTGATTTTAAAAGGAGAAGAAGAGAGAATTGGTCTTGATATTATATCCCTCCCCCTCCAAAAGGAAAAGAAAAAAAAAAAAAACAACTAAAAAAGAAAATCCAGGCATCCTATGTGGATGAGAGAAGCAGGAACAAAGGAGAAGGTAACAGAGGAATGAATCAAGTAGATGATCAAGACATCTGCACAGTGATAAATTTAATTCACCTTGATGTTTTACCCCATGAAAATTTGTCAGCTATACAGCCTCTTAACCTGAAACAGCAGGTTATTTCTCAGTAAGCATTTCAAATGCCAACTTTTATGCACCAGAGAAAGCAATTTTTCATGGGTTTTATTATTGAGTCCACAAGAAATTCAGTTCATTGCTTAATAAGTATCTACAATTCAGACACTTCCATATAAAACCAATGCATTTTCATGCATTGTCATTGACTCTCCAATCACATACCCATTCTCTACTGTTCCTTTAAGCAACTAACCTTTTGTAGAGGCATCTGTAACTTTGCAAGCATTAACTGTTTCAAATTCTGCAGTCTTCTGGTCTGTTGAAGGATTGAGAGACACTATACATTGTATCCATTATATAAACCGAAAATTACATGGAATATATCTACAGCTCTTTTCCCAGCAGTAGATAATCCCTGCTGGAGAATCAGATGACAGTTTATTAATTCTGAAATTTACTTCAAGAGAAAAATTAGCTTTCTATATGTGATTAAAGAAAAAAAAAACCCCACCAAAACCCCCCAAAATAAACAAACACCACCACCCCTCCCCCCCCCCCAAAAAAAACCCCAAAACAACCCAAAAATACAGGACTGTTGAGTTTTATTTTCTTTCCATTTTGAAATGAACTTTACCATAGGAAAAGTGCGATTTAAAAGGGGTCAAAAAATAACTAAAATCTTTTTTGGAAGAAGAAAATAATGTCCTTTTTTATTTTTTGCTTTCCTAAATGTTATTTCAAGCTTTCTTCTAGCAGGCATGTATACTGATGTCCCTTGAACTGTTTTACCTTAGATAACACAAGACTCACAAATATTAGAGGTTGGAGTTTGGGGGCTTTGGAGTTTTTTTGGGGGGAGGAGATTTTGGGGTTTTTAAAAATTTTTTAGGAAGAAAACTCCAGATGCCTAAATAGTGGAATTTAGGTCATATATGCTAAGTGCTTTTGAATATCTCATCTTGACCTAAGTGCCTAACTACTCTTCTGACATACTTAATAGTTCATGCTAAGTTTTCAAAGGGCAAGGAAAAAAAAACAGTGTAGAAGATGCATCTCCCAGAATCATGTTTCATTTGGACTGTACCCTGTACCTGGGAGAATTATGCTGGCTGGGGTCTTGTTCCCCTTGTGAATAGCCTTGCAGGTCACTCCTGCATCTGGTTCCACTCCAGTTACCTTCATGGTGCTATACGTCCCCTCAGATGTGACAAGAGGTGCCTTCAGATCATACACAACGTCACTCGTGGGCACATCAAGGCTGATGTTCTTAGGATAGAAAGCCCTTGCCAAACAAGCCATGTTCAGTTTGTTGTCATATTGTCTGGGTGTCTTTGATTTGAGGACAATGACTTCTGGGACAGATTCTTCTTGACTCTCTGAAAAAGAAGCATCAATTTTGGGATGACTATTTTCTGCACTCTTTTCTGAAAGCTAAATCATCTACAGTTCAGGCACAGCACAGCCATCTCTGACTCCCTGACAGCTGAGTATCTTTCTGTGTTTATTTTTTCCTCCTGATCCCCAAAGAGCAGATCAAAGACAGAAAAACAGCATCAGGGTGGGATTTTCATTGGCACTTCTAATCCCTTGGGCCCCTGAGCATTTTTTGAACCAGAAATCATATATGAGTGTATGCAATCTAAGAGCACCCCTGGGGGTCTTGGGGTGTTGGTGGGTGAGAAGCTAAACATGACCCAGCAATGTGCGCTTGCAGCCCAGAAGGCCAACTGCATACTGGGCTGCATCAAAAGAAGTGTAGCCAGAGGGTCAAGGGGTATTATCGGGGGGCTGGAGCACCTCTGCTATGAAGACAGCCTGAGAGAGATGGGGTTTTTCAGCCTGGAGAAGAGAAGGCTCCAGGGAGACCTTAGAGCACCTTCCAGTCCCTAAAGGGCCTTCAGGAAAGCTGGAGAGGGACTGGTTGCAAGGGCAGGGAGGGACAAAATAAGGTTAATGGCCTTCAGCTGAAGGGAGGGCAGAACTAGATTAACTATTAGAAAAAAAGTTCCCTTGGGGTGGGGGGAGGGGGGTGTTACACACTGGAACAGGTTTCCCAGAGACGCCCCATCCCTGGCAGAGTTCAAGCCCAGGTTGGATGGGGCTTTGGGCAGCCCAGGCTACTGAAGCATGACCCTGCCCATGACAGGGGCTTGGAACTAGGTGGTCTTAAAAGTTCCTTCCAACCAAACCATTCTATGAGTCTGTGTTTCTATGTTTGATTCTATGAGTCTGTGATTGATTCTATTATTCTATTTTTATTTCTTTTATATATATATATGAATATGAATTCCTTTAAATTAAGGACTTTGAAATGAGGAAGGCAGCTTCTAAGAACAGAACAAATGTGATCATACTAGTTTTGATTTCATAACAATTTAGATGCTAAATAGAATATTTACTTCAAGTGTAGCTTTATTGCTTGTAACATCATACATTGTAGAATATTTTATATGGTTTTTTTGAGTTACATTTACCTGGTGAGGTTAAAATCCTCTGTCCTGGGGGGGGGGGGGGTGTGAAGGGAGAGAGCAGCTATATTTGTTTTGCACACAAAAAGCAACTAACGTGCAAGCAATCATACTTCTTTTTTGCTCTTAATCTTACAACATATCAGAATTGGCTAGATATTCCACCTTGTTGTAGATACAGGCTCCCTCCTATCAGAATTATACAAGGAATGAAACAAATAATTCCATAGCTGTTCTCTGAACTGTCAGGAAGAGATGTCTCAAAAATACGTAGTGATTAAAAGATGTTTGCTGTGTTGTTCGTACCTGGAGATTCTCAGGAGGTCCAGCTCCTGCAATGTTCTTAGCATCTTTAATCCATTTTAATATCTTCCAAAAAAACCCACAAAACACCCCAAAAACGTACTAAAACCAGACAGCATTCTGGAAACCTGGAAAATCTATTCTTGTCTACTCCGTACTCCCACTGGAACTGGAGATGCATTCATCAAACCTAAAATAGGTATGTAAGATACCCTAAGGATTTAAAGGCAGCTGTAGATTTGTGTGGGTCTTACAGATGTGAGCTAGCACCTAAGAGAGTCCCATGACTCGTTTGTGTTCAGGTGGTGGTAGGCAGCTGAATGTTCTCAGATTAAAAAAATCAGCAAAACAAACTCACCCCTTGCCCCAGCTTCCATGGCCTCACAAAAAAGCTGGGGAAGATCATCCATCCAGGTTCAGAAGAGCAACATTTCTAAATATCAAAGGCTTGCTCACGTTTCAAGCAGTTTTTGCAAAAACACTGGGACTACTTTCTCCTGCAGTTCATTACATCTCTCCTCTTTTTTTCCCTTTCCACTGATCTTAGTGTTACACAAAAGAAAGAAATTAAGAGCTTTCACCTCACACCATCACTGCTAGGCATCAACAGTCTTAAATTTATCAGTGTGGCTATGGGAGGCGGTGGGGTAATTGCTGATGCACATAAGGAGTAAACTGTCTTTGTTGGTCCTGAAAAGCTTTGTTAGCTAAGTACGAGATGGGGACTCAAACACGTGGCTGGAGAATGCATGTCTGAGAGACCCAAGGCAGCAGAACTTTTACAATATACACAAACTCTTTGTCCACGGCACCACAAAGAAATATATTAGTAGTAAAACAAGTGGTACTTACTTGGCTCAACTGGAAAAGTAATCCCAGTTCCAAATACGAGCCTGTCTGTTGCCACACTGTTTGCACATAATCAAATAAACCCACTTTGCTCACCACAACCTAAAGGGGTGTAAAATCAGGGAGGAAAATGCCAGCAGTTTGTCCAAAGGATCCTTAACTGCTATAGAAGTGCTCCAAAGTCAGAACTGTTTGCAAAATCTTGAGGGGAGAAACCAATAATTTCATACAGAGTCATTTCAAACAACTTCATCCAGGCTAAAGCTTCTTAAATCCTTTTCTCTTCCACTAGTTCAGCAGGAAAGGTATTTCCAGAAAAAAAATGCTCATAGGAATCCTGCAGTTCTCCTCTTCAACACATTGCTTTTTTTCCTTTCTTCCTCCAAATATATTGTTCCTTTTGCAGCCCCAGGTTTTTGTATGAGACCTTACAGAGTCTGTGTCACTGTGCTGCCCCAAGTTCTTCACACGGTGATATACTTGGTTACCAAAAGTGCCTCTTCCTTCCCTTTTACTGTACAGTACTTCATATAAGTCATATGAACTGTCACTCTATACACCACATGAAGAAATCACATAGACTTTAAAATAAGGACCTGAAACTGGGCCAAAAGAGGGGACTTTGACCCTGCTTGGTGCCTGCAGAGTTACAATGAAGGATTATTATGGTGCTTTGGGAAGGCAAAATTTAATCTAATAAAAAAGCAAAAGGTACTTGAGTATTATTCTGCAGCAATCAGTGAAACTCTTCAGAGATGCAGAAGTGTTCTGTTAGGGTTTTTTTTTTTGGTTGCATTTGTTGGGTTTTTTTCCACTTTGAACTATTATATTTTTGCCAAGGAAGAAGAAGAAGAACGCATGCAATCTGGGATTTTCGAGTTGTTACCTTGCTGCATGGGCCAGAGCTGAGGGTCATTTGGTGCCTCTGGAAGTCTTTATCATGGTTTTGGTGTCTATAAAAGTGAAAAAGGTCAGTTGTATTCATCCCTGGGAGGGGTTGTTAAACAATGCCTCTAGATGGTGCAAAGCAGACTGATTAAATCCTACATGATGGACAAGTTCTAAATCCTTAATGCCACCTGCACATAAAGAGTCCTTGAAGTACAATATGCAGGCCAGATAAATTTTGTTTGAGTGTATCACCTGTGTGAGCTGGGAGTAAAGCAGCTGTCACTTCAGAGCTGTGGTGTATAGATATGTTATTGAAGATGCTGTAAAAAATAATGTTGCAATGCAGGAATGAAATCACAGCCACGCAATAGCATTCATCATAACAATCAAAAGCATTACCATTTAGCAATTAATATCATGTAATTAAAATAATTGGCTGGTGTCACCTAAAACCAAATTCCCTTGAGGTACACGTTTTGTGTTACCCACCAAGTACACCCAGGACCCTGACCAAAGGCACCAGTCACTTCTGAAGGAGATCAAACCCCTTCATATGCTGCCAACATCTCATTTTCAGTTGGGGTGTAGCACACCTCAGACTCTCTGTATCCTCAACTACAAAACCCCAGAGGTTGGTCTCTAGTTTACCCTGTGCTTTCTGCCATAGAGTCCAGGTAGGGACATTCTCCCTGGCTGCGGTGTAGAGCACATTTTTAACAACTGGCCCTGGCAGATGACACAGAGATGAGAGACAGAGAGAAAGACCCACCCTGGAGCAGGTTTTCTGGGGGGGGCTTGTGACTCCGTGGGTGACCAGGCTGGAGCAATCTGTGGGTTTTTTGACTGCACTCCACAGAAGTGACCCACACTGGGGCAAGAGTTCGTGGAGGATTGTCTCCTGTGGGTGGGACCCCATGCTGGAGCAGGGGAAGGGAAAACAACTATCAAGAAACTGACTGAACCCCCCTATCCCCCCAGTCCCTGCCCCTTCCTCTGCTACAATGGTGGGGGAAGAAGGGAGCGAAATTGTGAGTAAACCTGAGTCTGCAAAGAACGGAGGGGTAGGGGGAGGTGTTTTAAGATCTGGTTGTACTTCTCATTATCTGACTCTGGTTTCATTGGGTGTGTAGTTGTAGTGTAAATGTGATAGTTTTCTTAGAATTATTCTGTGTTGAGCCTGTTCTGCCTGTGATGTTACTTGCAGAATGATCTCTCCCTGTCCTTATCTCCACTCCTGAGCCGCTCAATACGTATTTTCTCCCCTGTCCAGCTGAAAAGGGGAGTGATAGAGTGACTTTGGTGGGCATCTGGCCTCCAGCTAGGGTCAAACCACCACAGGGAGATATAGCTGTTATTATATTGATAATATCCATTGGGATCTGACAACATCCGTGCTGCCATTTTATTCTTAAAAACTGCATCTCCTGTGCAGGCCACTTGACCTTACTCTGCTTTACAGCAAAAACCAGCTTTCAGAAGAATTTGTGTTATTTTCTTGCATTTCTCAAAAACTTCCTCTGCTGTGTTGCCCCATATGATGATGTCATCAAAGTATTGCAGGTGGTCTGGGGGTTCACTCTTTTCCAATGCAGTCTGGATCAGCCCATGGCAAATAGTGGGGCTGTGTTTCCACCCCTGGAGTAGCCAATTTCAGGTATACTGGGCATCCCTCCAAATGAAAGCAAATGGTGGCCTGCACCCTAACACCAAAGGGATCGAGAAAAGTGCATCAGTGGTACCAGTTGTGGCATACCTCTTGGCTGCCTTTGACTCCAGCTCATACTGAAGTTCCAACATATCTGGCATGGCAACACGCATGGGCAGCATGACTTCATGCAGTGACTGTCAGCTTCTCATCCTCTACTCTCCACTGGACTTCCACACTGGCCATACTGGACTGTTGAAGTGTAAGCGGATTCTGCTGATCACTCCCTGAGTCTTAGCCCATCACTCAGCCTATCCCAGAGCCATGTGGCATCGCCCCTCCCCAACTAGCCCTCTTTTTGTAGTGAGCACAACATCACATGGTATGGAAAACACCCTTGGCCAACTTGGCTCATCTTTCCTGGCCCCTTGGGAAAATGTACTCTACCCTTGCAAAAAGTAATATATTAATCACACAGTTAAGGGGGGAGTTTACACATGATCTCCTAAGTCATTGAGCTGAAGAAGAAACGTCTGTGGAAATGGAGTGAAGAGAGGGCAGAACTGTAACAGTGGATTGAGGTGATGGCTAACCCATTTCAGTTATGATTCTCAGTGTTAGAGTGCAGGGTCACGTTCAGTGTGGCTGGTCAGGGAAAACGGGCTGTCTTTCAGCCACATGGTATTATAATCTAATCACCTAGTTCCCAGGAGCTGCACTTAGGGTAGTCATTTGAATCTTTTGGAGAGAGACTCATGCCCCAAGAGCTGTTTCATCTGTCTAAAATACCTTGAGAAGTGACAAGTTTCTTCTTGGAACCACTTGATTCTCAGCAATGGGCACAAAGGGGATGTAATGAGTAACTCAGATGGAAACATTGGAACTGTGGAGGGTAAAAAAAATCTATCTGCTGAACTGGTATTGATAATTCAATGCTCAAATGGTCTTGAACCTAACATCTGTACTTGAGTGGAAGAAAACCTGGAAAGACATACAGTGATTGTCCTGTAGCTTGAGTCACAGTCAGCATCAAATGTGCTCTTCAGGATGCTGTTGTCTATGGGAAGACAACGTGGGGAGGAAACGGAGTCTGTTGCACATTCAGGCTTTTCAGGAAGTCAGTTTGTATTGTGTGGTTCAATCCCCTTCAACCACTGTGATGCCAAGTCCACACAGTGATAAATAGTCGTACAAAAACGTCTGTGTGATTATTTCAGTGTCAGGTGACACCCCTTCTCTAATGTCTTTTGAATGTTGTCTTCCTCTGCTTTTTTCTTGCTGGATAATTGAACCAAGCAGCAATTTCCATAAATTGTGTTGCCAGCACCACTTTTATGGTACATTACCCTCGTAATAGAACTCTTTGTGAAACACTTCCCATAGTTGATAACACTGAATATAGATAATTTTGGATTGTAAGAGCCCTTTCAACTCACATTACTTGATTCCAGATACATTTCTAGAGAAATTAAGGTAGGATATTCTAGAAAAATAAGGTAGGATATTTTCTTAAGAATGTCAAGGACCAGATGTCCCAAACTGTAAGTTTAATTCTTTTTCTTTCAGATTGAGACTATTCTGGACCTATAATTATTCATATGTCTGATATTTTCATACTCTAGCAAAATGAGTTTGTGATGCACAAATTCTTCAGAGGTTAATTTTCCTTGATATCATTGCTTCTTTTTCTGTGTGGATCTGCTAAAATTTGGGCAGGGAGAGAGGGGCATAATGTTTCTCACGGAAGCACAAAGTCATGGAATGGATGAGGCTGGAAGGGATTTGTCATGGTTTTGGCAGGGATAGAGTTAATTTTCTTTCTAGCATCTGGTTAGTGGAACATTTTGAATTTAGGATGAGAATAATGTTAACAACACACTGATGTTTTCAGTTGTTGCCAAGCAGCCAAGGACTTTTCAGCTTCTCATACTGCACTGCCAATGGAAAGGTGATGGGGCAGACATGGACTGGGCAGCTGACCCAAACTGGCCACAGGGATATTCCATACCCTATATCATGTTCTGTTTATAACTGAGTGTGGGCTGAGTGGTGTGTCAGCTGAGGGTCTGGAGCAGCACACTCTTGTGTGCTAGCTGGGGGTCTTGGGCAGCATTGACTTCGGAGTGATGGACTTTGTCTTCCCAAGTAACCATTACATGTGATGGAGCCCTGTTTTCCTGGAGATAGATGAATACTTGCCTGACAATAGGAAGTGGTGAACGAATTTCTTGTCATGTTTTGTTTACACATGTGGGCTGTGAGGCTAGACACCTGGGGGTCTTGTGTAACACTGACTTTGGGTGATAAGAAACTACTGTTCATCACTTGTTTTGTATTACTGTATTATTGTTATTGTTATTGCTGTTGTTGTTGTTATCCTTTTTGTCTTTGTCCTATTAAATTGTTTTTGTCTCAACCCATGAGTACTTTCACTTTCACTCTTCCCATTCAATCCCCAATCCTGTGAGCAGCAGCGTAGTGCATAGATACCAGCCAGGGCTAAACCACAACAGGATGTTAAAAGATTGCCAAGTCCCAACCTCCTGCTCAAAGCAGGGTCAGATAAAGCAGGTCCTTAAGGACATAGTCTAGTTGACTTTTGAATGTGGAAACTCCACTGCCTGTCTGGGCACCCAGTGCCAGTCTCAGTCCTCCTCACAAGGAAAAAACATTTGGTTTTATATTTAAGTGAATTTTCCTTTATTTCAGTTTGTGCCCATTTCTTCTTTTCCTTTCACTAGGTACACTGTATGGCTTAATCCTTTTCACTGCTCTCCATACAGATAAGATCTCCCTTAGTCACATTTCCTCTCCGATGAACCATCTGAATCTCTCACTCACCTTTAAGTACTGGGAGGCTGCCGTAAGGTCTCCTCAGAGCCTCCTCTTCTCCAGGCTGAACCACCCCACATCTCTCAGCCTGTCTTCACAGCAGAGGTGCTCCAGCCCCCTGATCAACTCTGTGGCCCTCCCAAAACTCACTGCTAACTCCCAAAGCCAACACAGGCCACTCCCACTCTGCAAAAGGGCCCCATCACCACAGCAGTCCTCCTCCCTTTCCTGCTGCCTCTCCCTCCGCTGGCAGCACGGTGTGCTGCCTGGCACAGAAATAGGTGGCTGTGTCTGAGGCTGCAAGGGCCTGCAGCTGCAGGAAGACCTTGTTTTCGTCCAGATCTGCAGAGATGGTGACTCGGCCTTGGAAGAGTTTGGCATAACCCGTGTTATTCCCAAAAGGATAGATCCAGCCTAGAAATTGCAGCTGCCCTCCTGGGAGCTGACGGACATAATTCCAGTCATATAGGCGGCTATTCAGAGGTGCTCCCGTGACAGTACAGGTGAGTGGGAGTGATCCAGAGACCTTCCCTTCCTTGGGACCAGATGCCACCATCCTTATGGAGGAAAGGGTACCTGGAGAAACAGAGGGTGGGTTTGACATTGGAGTGTCTGTGAGGAAACTCATGGTGCAGTAGTCCATCCTGGGCTTGAAGTGTCCCTAATACTAAAATTTGGGCTTTTAGTTCCAGGAGTTATCCCTGGAAGCAGTGGCTTGCCCAGACACCACAGATCGAATGTCTTTGTACTGCCCAAAAAACTGCAGAGGCAAGAGACCTGCAAGAGTCTGTGTAAATGCCAGTAAACATGTCATGTCTTTAAATATGAATCCAGAAGTTTGGCAGGAGAGCGTGGAGTCTCTGGACCTCCCCAGTCCTCTTTTATAGCAGGAAGCTCAAGCTCCAAAGCTGACCCCATTCCCCAAAAAACTCTTGTCTCTCCATGCACTGGAAACCCCAATATTTGGATGAGGTATGAAAGAACAGGAATGCATGGGACAGGCAGTACAGTAGGGAATGGAAATACCTGGGCACAGAAATGGCCCTGGGACCCCTCTTAGGACCTGCCTTACCTCCTGCAGGGTCTGCCAAGAGAAGACATAACAGCATCAGGACCACTCTGACCCTGATCCTTCTTCTCCAGTCAGAGCTAATGCTGGAGCCAGACTGGTTTCCCCCATTCCCACCCACAGCCAGAAAGTGCATGCTTTGGGCATCTGGAGAGAGGGGCCAAGGTACCACAGGAGGACAGAGCTCAGATGTGCCTAGGTCAGGAAGAGATGGCTGGGGCTCTTAGCCCTTCTAGCCCTGGGGCTGGGGAACATCTCTTGTATGCTTGCTGGTAGGATACTGCTGGGCTATGCAAGATCTCCATCCCCCTATTGGTCCTCCAACCTCCACACATCCTATGGAAGGGCAGTAAAGGGTAAAGTATTTTGGGAACAATACAGATCCCAATCAAAGGGAACCCTACCCCACACCAAGAAAAAAAAAAAAAGCCATGTCTTCTTCCCAGGAAAAGGAGAACTCTCACCTTTAAGAGCTGCAGCAAATGTGATGACCAGTATCCAGAGGAACATTGCAGGCTTCCCCAGAGGAATTTGCATGGTGCACCGTGAAGTAGGTAAGAAAAATGGTGGAGCTGACAAGGGCTCAACCTTCCTTTCTTAAAGGCAGCAGAGAGATGTCTTGTCCTTTCAGCACTGAAGGCTCTGACTTCCTTGCAATTCCAGGCAGGTTTGCAGCCCTTTCTGAGCAGCCCCTTTACATCTGCACGTAATTCACGCACTGGGAAGCTGGATACATCTGTCACTGCTGGCCTTGGTGGGGACAGGAAGCCACATTGCCTTGTTTGTGCTGCTCAGCTGGCACAGGAAACATGGGGACCTCCCTTGTCTGCCCAGGTTCTCTCATGGCAGTATCTGTGAGCCTCCTCTCACAGGCTGTGGCCCTGTAGATGGCTGTTGTCATGTAGAAGGTGGGGAGGGAACAGGTATGGTAATATGGAGAGGAGGGGCTTCTCACTCAGCATGGCCCAAACCTGTTGCTCCACACCCATCTAAGGGCCACAGCTACTAGATCTGGGAGACAGCAGGAGAATTGTCACTTCTGGCTTCTCTGTGTCCATATCACTGTGAGATTTGCCCACAACACTGAAATAGATCCAGGAGTTTTCCCGTTTCTGTGTGGTGAAAAGCAGGACATCACCTGTGAGGTACATCTATCTTGGGCAAAGTGGGTCATGTTGTGAGGGCTCAGAGGGATTCTTTAGGACTGCTGATAAATAGGAGATGCTTCAGAACTGGAAGTCCATCAGTGAGCTCCTCAGTCTGCTGCTCAGGGCCCACACTGACTCTAATGTCATTTGGAAACAAAGCAGGGCTGCCTCCACTGCTCCAGTCCAGCCAGCAACACCCAGAGGGCTTCAGGAGTAGCAAGGAGAGCTGTTTGAGGTGTTGGAGGCAAGGTCTTTCCTGGTGCTGGACACACTGTGGTATGCTGGAAGTCTAGGGGTGATGACCCAGGGACTCCTGGGGCAGTGGGAACCAACAGGGAACCACTGGGAAAATGCTTCAAAGGACCCTTAGGTAGTAAGCCAGCCTTACTGGGGCCCAGCTGAAATGCCTCTGTGCAAACACACGTAGCACAGGGAACAAACTGGAGGAGCTGGAGACCTGTGCACAGCTGCAGGGCTGTGATCTCACTGCATCACAGACACAGTGGGCTGCCTCCTATGACTGGAGCATCAGGATAGAAGGATACAGGCTCTTTAGGAAGGACAGGCAGGGCAGGTGAGGAGGGAGCGTTGCCCCTGGAGAGCCCATGCCAGAGCAGGTCCATTGAGGGCCATGCCTCAGTGGGCACTACGATGGATGCCATATGAGTCGTGGTGCTAAATGTGAATACAGCTATGGTCCCATTGGGCTGCCCTGGAAGGAGTTACCATTCCACTTCTGGAATGATGTGTCCTGGTGTGGGGCTTCCCATTCAAGAGGAATAGGGAAGAATTGTGGAGGTCCCAGCAGAGATATGCCAAAATGGTGTTGAGTGCTATGTATGGAAAGGCTGAGACCTGGGTTTCTTAGGTCTGCTGAAGCAGAGGCTTGAGAAATCCTCAATTAGTGTAGCTTGAGAAATCCTGAAAGTTCTGACAAAAATGATCATGCTTTTCTGGCAGTGGGAAAGAGTATGAGGACTGAAAAGCACCAACAGCTGCAGCTTGGGAGGTCCAGATGGGACAGAAGGAGAAAGAAAAGTTCAAAAAGTAGTGCTGTGCTGATACAGGTGAGTGAGAGGGAATCTGTGACCAACCCATAGCTGTATTGCAAGAAACAGCCAGTGAGGATGCAGAAAAATCAGTGAAGGTGAGAAGATTCTGTGTGAGAACAAGGTGGGAAGGTGGGTGAGGTGTTTACAGCCTGCAGAGAAATGGCTGCAGGTGTGAGACAGTGTAGGACAGCCTGTAATGGAGATGGCTGAGAGTGCTCACAAGGCTGGAAGGCTCCAACAGAAATCAGGTCTTTGTCCCCTTAGCTATGGCAGATGTTTGCCACTAACACCTGTGATGAAACACATTGTCCTCAGGGCACTGAAACCTCATTTCCTCCTTGAAGGAAGGCTGGGAGGTGTCATACCTTTGTCCTTCACTTGGCATCACAAAGCACATTTCTACTGCCCCAGGAAGAGTCCTGAGCCATGCAAGAGGGACAGAATCTCCCTTTCCCAAGAGGGGAGGGTGGTCAGGTCTTGATGTTTGGCTTGATCAAGGGTTTACTGGACATCAGAGCCACAGGCACAGTGCCTCTGCCTACCTTTAATCATTACCTCCAGTTTTCTGCACTAACAAGTCCATGGAGAGGCTTTGTTAGTAATGACCCTCAGTGGGGCCAATTAGTACCCCAAAAAACTTCAGCATTGCTTTCTGATTTGCCTTCTCAAGCAGCTTTTTCAGTCTCCTCTCACTATCTGAGATTCGTGGGTTTTGGGACCAAAGACTCCATGGGACTCATTACAATCCTGTTATTTTCTTCATCTTGTACAGATAATTGGAGAGGTTTCAGGAGAGTAGAGAATGATGAAGACTTCAATGACTATTTAGTATGATTTATTATTTTTTTTTTGCTTTTTTAAGGATATTTTTAGAATTTTTCACTTTCCAGAAGAAGTGACAGCTACATGCCCCAACTGATGCAGATCCAGATGGTTTCCTGGGGAGGTCTGGGTGGGCAGGAAAAGCAGCCAGACATCATATTAACAAACTTTTTCCTCACCTGACCCCTGGTACCTGCATCACTTTTCTTTACCTAAGATTTCTCCACTGAAATCTGCAGTCTCAGTGTGATGTCACTGCTACGGGGTGCAGTCCTAGAGTCATAGAATGTCTCTTAGTCTCTCAAGCCCAGACTGCCCCAGCCTGGTCCCTCATGGAATAACAAGACGTCTCCCTGAGCAAACCTGCTCCAGTGTGGGCCTGTGTCTCTCAGTCCTCAGGCTGCAGTTCTGCTCCAATGCAGGTCAGAGCATCTTCCATGTGTTTCCACCTGCAGCAGCATGGGGTCTCTCCACAGGCTGCAGGTCGGGTCTCTGCTTCCCATTATCTTCCACGGGCTGTAGGGGAAATCCTGCTCCAGGGGCTGCAGGGGAATATTCCTGTCTGGCACATGCAGCGCACCCTCCCCCTCCTTCCTCACTGACCTTGATGCCTGCAGAGTTTCTCTCATCTTCTCACTCCCTTCTCTGGTGGCTGCTTGCAGGTTTTTCTTCTCTTAAATGTGATTCCCAGAGGCACTATCACCATCGCTGATGGGCTCGTCCTTGGTCAGCAGCAGGTCTGGCCTTGAGCTCAGCTGGTATTTACTCTGTTGGGCCCAGGGGAAGCTTCTAGCCCCCCCTGCAGCCCCTTGCTCCTCCACCAGAACCCCTCCATGCAAAACCACAACTAGTCATTTCAGGTAGGTAACTGAGTTGTGACCATTTCTAGAGAGGCAGAGGAGGCTACTCCATCGCTACACCCATCCTTGAGTCAGTCAGTTTCCTCGTTCCCACTCTGGGAGGCAGCTATAGGTTGTTCTTCCATTTTTATTGACATTAATTAATATATATGAGGTGAACAGCATTAAGAAGATGCTGTTTTGTGTGTTTCACAGAGCCCCATGCCTTCAAAAATGTCCCTGCCCAGGACTGTCCATGACACTCTTCAGTCTTTGCAGAGAGGAAGTCACAATGAGTTGTCAAATTCTTCTCACCGGTTTATATGTTCTAAATAGGAAGGAGGATTCATGCTCCATAAACATTCTGCTCTTTACTCATCAGAAATAGGGTCTGAGGGTCATAAATAGCTCGGGTTGGAAGGTGCCTCAGCAGGTTTGTAGTACAACCTACCAGGAACAGGATCAGACTGGATTGTTCAAGAATTGGTCCAGTCAGATTTTGAAAACCTCCAAGGACAGAGACTACACAGCACCTCTGGGGGACCTGTACCAATGCTTAGCTGAGTTTATGGGGAAAAGATTTCTATTTATGTTCAGGATTAAATTCTCCTTTTTGAATTTCCACACATTTTCTTTTATCATCCCAACACGCACCATGGTGAAGAGCTCCTCATAACTTCCCTGACGGTTTTGACTGTAGGAGGGTATCCTTCTCCATACTGGACAATCTGGACAATCTCAGCTCCCTCACCCTCTCCATCTTGCCAGCACATGACTCCTAGACTTGAGGGTTCTAATACAACCAATACTGCTCCAGCAACATGCCCTGGGCTAGTACATTCAGAAATAGGTTTCTGTCTGTTTCTGCCCCTGTACTGGGCATTGGTGAGGCTGCACCTTGAGTGCTGGGTCCAGTTCTGGGCTCCTCATCATCAGAAGGACATTGAGGTCCTGGAGCGAGTGCAGAGAAGGGCAACCAGGCTGGGGAAGGGGCTGGAGGGCAAATCCTCTGAGGAGCAGCTGAGGGAGCTGGGGGTGTTGAGCCTGGAGAAGAGGAGGCTGAGGGGAGACCTTCTCCCCACCTCCACTGACCTGACAGGAGGGTGCAGAGAGGTGGGTGATGGTCTCTTCAGCCAGGGGACAGGAGATGGGACAAGGGGCAATGGGGTCAAGCTGCCCCAGGGCAGGTTTAGATTAGACATTAGAAAAAAAAATTTTACTGAAAAAATTGTCAGGGCCTGGAACAGGCTGCCCAGGGAGGGGCTGAGTCACCTTCCCACATCACCACCTGGATGTGTTCAAAAAAAGGGTAGATGAGGTACTTAGGGATGTGGTTTAGCTTTGGATGGGATTGGTTGGACTTGATGATCTTCAACGGTCTTTTCCAACCTTGCGATTCTGTGATTCTGTGATTTATTTCCTTGCACAGAGGTGTTCCTCACTCATCCTCAGGGACATCCCTGCGACCTTTCCATGGAGAAGCGTGTCCATACTGGCCTAGCCAGCTTCCCTTGGCCAGCCTTTATGTGCTCACTGCAGGGTTCCAAGCTGGTGGGTGTTGCTGCTTGCCACAGTTAGTGGTCTGTGGTGTCTGGAAACCTCAGAGAGACAATCGTAGGCAGATCCCATTTGAGCATTCACCACCTCCAGCAATGCTGGGAACTCAAATGTGAAGTTTCAGTCCAGGTCTCCCTCCCTAAGACACCCCACTGCTTTCCTCTCCTGAGCCCATGGGGAACCCCAGCATGGCATCATGGCCTACTGGGGAACAATTTCTTCAGTCTATTTTTCACTTCAGCTTTGGAAGAAGGGCCCAACACCAGCACTGAGGAAATCCTCTTTTATTACACAATTGCTACACAAGAGGCAAGCTGTACCTTCATGCCAGACACTACACAAGAGCCCATGTCAGGCCAACTCAGTTCGTGCCTCCAGAGAACTGCAGTGAATACAAACATTCCTGGAAAACTAGGATTATTACAGATTATTTTGGGTTTGCACGACAAGGTTTTGATACAGGGGGGCTGCAGGGGTGGCTTCTGCAAGAAGCTGCTAGAAGCTTCCCCCAGATCTGACTGAGACAATACCAACCAGGTCAAGGACAGACCCACTGCTGACAAAGGCTGAGCCAGTCAGTGATGGTGGCAGCACCTCTGTGAGAATGTATTTAAGGGAACAAACAAACAAAAAAAGAGCAGGAGCTTTTTTTCAGCCAGAGAAAAGAGTGAGAAGATCAGAGAAACTTTGCAGACACCAAGGTCAGTGAAAAAGGAGGGGAGGCACTCCAGGTGCAGGAGCAGAGATTCCCCTGCATCCCGTGGAAAAGACCATGGTGAGGCAGGCTGTCCTCCTGCAGGCAATGGAAGATGATGGGGAGCAGAGGTTTCACCAGCAGCCCATGGAGGACCCCATGCTGCAGCAGGGACAGAGTGTGAGGAGTTGCTGTGACGGAGAGACAGGACACAGCCTGATGCAAGCCAAAGTCGAATTACTGTGTAAAATCATTCCTTTCAGTGTGCTCAGAAGATGCTGTGCTTTGAACAGGTTGGTCCTTTTGTACATTGCTCATGGGGTTGCATCTCGTTGGTCAGGGATCTGCTGTTACGCCAGAGACTTTATCTTGCCATGCTATCAGAACTTCTAAAACCTTGCCAGACAGCAGGCATACCTTAACAAAAGAAGAGGCTTCTTCTGGAGCCTAACTCAGCAGGGGGCCTGCAACTTGGTTTATTACAAGGTTGCACCTCTGTTTAGTTTCCCCAGGGTTTATGGCCTAAAGGCTCCATCACATTATCTATTAACCTAGCAGTGCTTGAGGCTTTGTGCTCCAAGCCCTATGCCACAAGGAGTCAGTCCTTATCCCAAGGAGGAAGGAGTGGCAGAGATTATTTGTGATGAACTGACCACAACCCCCATTCCTCATCCCCTGTGCCACTCCAGGGGAGGAGGGAGAAAAATCACGATTAAAGTTGGGTCTGGGAAGAAGGGGGGTGGGGGTGGGGGGTGGGAGGAGGTGTTTTAAGATTTAGGTTTGTTTCTCTGTTTTGAATGGGTAATAAATTAGATGCATTTTGTTCTATGTTGAGTCTCTTTTGTCCATGACATTACTTGTTGAATGATCTCTCCCTGTCCTTATCTGAACTCCTAAGCCTCTCAATACATATTGTCTCCTTTGTCCAGATGAGGAGGGGAGTGACAGAACAGCTTTGGTGGGCATATAGTGTCCAACCAGGGTCAATCCACCACACAGATAAAATGGGAAAGGCACAGGAGCTTCCCAAGATAAGCTGAAGTCATTTCAGAAGAGATCCAGGGAGCTTATTGCTTCTGAATGAAAACTGACTGAATAAGCTTCTTCAGTGAGTCCTTGAGCTCCTGGTTCCTCATGCTATAGATGAGGGGGTTCATTACTGGAGGCACCACTGAATACAGGACTGATACCACCAGGTCCATGGATGGGGAAGAGATGGAAGGGGGCTTCAGGTAGGTGAACATGGCAGTGCTAGAAAACAAGGAGATGACGGATAGGTGAGGCAGGCACATGGAAAAGGCTTTGTGCCGCCCCTGCTCAGAGGGGATCCTCAGCACAGCCCTGAAGATCTGCACATAGGACACTACAATGAACAAAAAACACCCCAAAGCTGCAGAAAGACTGATCACAAGAAGCCCAACTTCCCTGAGGTAGGAGTCTGAGCAGGACAGCTTGAGGATCTGGGGGATTTCACAGAAGAACTGGTCCACAGCATTGCCATGGCAGAGGGGAAGGGAAAATGTATTGGCTGTGTGCAGCACAGCATTGAGAAACCCACTGCCCCAGGCAGCTGCTGCCATGTGGACACAAGCTCTGCTGCCCAGGAGGGTCCCATAGTGCAGGGGGTGGCAGATGGCAATGTAGCGGTCGTAGGCCATGACAGTGAGCAGTAAATACTCCCCTACAATCCAGAAGATAAAGCAAAAGAGCTGTACAACACATCCTGAGTAAGAAATGGCCCTTGTTTCCTGGAAGGAATTGGCCATGGATTTGGGGACAATGGTAGAAATGGATCCCAGGTCAAGGAGAGAGAGGTTGAAGAGGAAGAAGTACATGGGGGTGTGGAGGTGATGGTCACAGGCTATGGTGATGATGATGAGGCCGTTGCCCAGGAGACCAGCCAGGTAGATGCCCAGGAAGAGCCAGAAGTGCAGGAGCTGCAGCTCCCGTGTGTCTGCAAAGGCCAGGAGGAGGAACTGGGAGATGGAACTTCCATTGGATATTTGCTTCATCCAGAACTCAGGCACTGTCCAAAGAGGAAAAGACATGGACAACTTAGGGAAGGCTTCCCTGAGAAAATCTCAGAGGGACACTCTGGGATGGGTGCCAGAGCCTGAATGCAGTGACCAGATGGGAATAGTTGTCATGTCCTCCAAGAAGAGATTAAAGTAGCACTTGTGCCACCTACCTCTGGAATAGTGTCCTGAGAGGGATTTCTCCTTTCTGGTTTTACTTTTCTAAGCAGAGGTCTCTCTGTTTGATTCACCAATCACTGTGACATACCTGCCAACCCATCAATTTACCCTCCATCTGCAAGTGTGATCACAAGAGCACAGCAGGTGTGGACTATGACTACATGCACATCCTCCCTCAGAGGGTGCATCTTTCCACCCCATGTTCCAGACAATAGGTTTTAGCACAGCAATTTAGCAATGAAGGTTCTTCATATTTAGATGCCCTTTGTCATGCTGGGTAGAAGGGGTAGAAATCCTCAGCTTGTGATTGCTTTCAGCATGACCACTAATGAGCTATGAGAAGTGTGTACTGTAGTGCAGTCAGGACAGCTGGTTTCTCCACCAGTCTTATTCCCAGCTGCCCCATTCTGCCTCTCTCAGCTGGAGGATGGTCAAGCTCAGAGGGTGTTCTGAAAAAAGAACTGGAGAGATAAGTTTTCCAGAACTCCTCTCCAAACTCCTCTCTACCATTCTCAGCCTAGGTGTGCAAGGAGTGACACAGAAGTAGTGGCTCCTCACTCAGATGACCAGACCAAGCACTATGTGGTGGTGTGTCCACACCTGATTGGGGTCTCAACACTCCCTCTCTAGCTGAAGGCATACATGTCTCATGATCTGACAGAAAATGGCCAGCAGCATTACCACAGCCTCAGTATCTTCACTGCTTCACTTGTGGGGCTCTTAGATAGCACAAAGGTGCTATGGGAGCACTGCACCCTAGTGAAGAATAACTTGACATGGCACTGCAAGGAGGCACTCAGGTGTCATGAAGGTGCTGTGGCTTTCAGAGACAGTCTGCTTGTTTCCTAAATCTCACTGACTGCACTGCCCTAATGGTGACACAATTAAAAAGAGGGAAGCAGCAAAGATGGAATCTCTGAAGAGACAATTGGTGCATTCACCACCTCTCACACACACTGCATTGCCTGGGATCCCAGAAGTCATAAGGGGACTGGAATACCTCATTCCCATGCAGAACACATCTGTGGCAGGATGGTCAGACCCAGTATCTGAACTGCAGCTGAAATCCCCATCCCCAGAGTGGCTAAAAACAGTAACAGCAGCAGCATTCAGCATGGGCAGGTAGAGAAATATGGAGAAATGTCATGATGCTTGTGCTAAGACAAAGAGGAAAACATTCTGGTCATTACCTTACTTGGCTGTGCACACTTCTCCAGACAGTGGCACTGCTGGTCAGCCACTGTAAGCATCTGCTCTAAGCCTGCTGTCATGCAGGAGGAAACAGACACCTCTCCTCTGCTACAACTCTGGCTGCAGAGGAGGCAGCTCATGGTCTCATTACTATGGTCTTCATGGCAGAAGCTGTTTGTGAGAGAGGGGACTTGCTCCAGCCAAGGCATCTTCACTGGAGGAAGTGACAGGGAGCTGCCCAGAGTCACTCACCATGTTACTTTTGACAGAACCTTTTTTTCCTCCTCTGACACATCTCCCCTGCTGGACCTGTTTGTACCTGTAGCTGTTTTTCTGTCTTTTCAGCTCTGCTCTGTAGAAATCTCCCAGGGGTAGGACACTGTCCAGGGGCACCTCTGTGTCTGTAGGAGGTAAGAAGTGGGTTATGGAAATCCTGATGTGCCTGTAAAAGGCAGGTTGTGGCTGGGGGCAGCTGGGTAATGGCATTTTGAGGTGCTTTTCCCAAATTTACTCATCTCTCAGTGTAAGAGATTGGGAGTCTCAAAGCCTACTCCAGCTCAAAACTCAAGACAACCAGCCAAAGAGTTAGGAAAGCATCTTCACCTTCCAGTAGTTCCCACTCTGATGTTCTTTTTGAAAAGTTCCCTCATAAATGTCCCAGGGGTGATCTGGAGCTGTGAGCAGCCCCAGTGCCATGCAGCACCCTCCTGAAAGCAGAAGGAACCTGTCTTCTATCCACAGATTGTCCCCACAGCCTGGTGGGGAGCTCCCTGGGTAGGCTGAGTACTGCTGATCCCAGCAGGCAGCAGAGTCCCTGCCCCAGCATCCAGCCCCCTGGGGTGCAGGAACCCTGCTGAGAAGGACAGACATGGGCACCCCAAGATCCACACCTTGCTGCACAGCCCTGCAGCTATCCCCAGAAGGGAGCCACTGTGCCCTATCCCTCTGACAGTGTGGGAGGGAAACACTGCTCTGGAGCATGCCCTCCTCCACACTGTCCTGAGAGCCAGCTGTACCTGCCTGGGGATGTGCCAGCACAAGGGTAGCCGTCCAGGTTACTCACATACCTTGCCCTGGTACAGGAGACTTACCATGTGAAAGGCTGAGATTTTTCTCTCAGTGATCACTCTGTCCTTCCACCCTACTCTGCCTTAACCTCCTTCTGCCCTGCTCATCTTCACTTGGTAACATCCATGCAGTTTCCTCAGCCCTCCTGCCCTTCACAGAGGAGATGCTCCAGGGAAGACCTGTCTCTCTGAAGTGTTGCCAAGTTTCCATCAGCTCACTCCATCCCAGAAGCTTGTCCTAGCTCATAAGCAGAGAAACTCACCAAGGCATCATTTTCTTTGCTCCCTCTGGGCTCCCTTGAGGTGTCCCTGGGGCTCCAGCAGAACCCACTGAAGAGACTGAAATAATAACTAAAGTTCCTTCCCTCAGCTGGGGAGAGACACTTATTTGCAGCGTTGTCATTTCTTCTATCAGAGACACAGTTAGGTCCAAGGTTCACCTTTTCTTGTCTTATTATTAGACAGGTCCCAAGGAGGGAACGCTTTTATTTGTGCTGAGGGGAGGGATTCAGCTGAGTCAACCAAGGCACCTCATCCTGGTTTTGTAGTCTGGGGACTGAAAAGGGATTTCTGGCCCTCCAAAGCCTGCCACAAAACATAGAGGTGAGATTCCTCAAGTCTGGTGTGCGCAAAAAAGTCACTTGTATGTGAACTGCACCCCACACTGCTTCACCTAATCCAGTCCAGCTGCTGAGTTTATTATCCAAATACAGACAGACCTGTAGTGCTAATTTGGATACCAAAACCATCCACCACAACTGAAGCACATGTCTGGGAAGAGCAGCATAGGATCTATGGGCAGCTGTCACCATTCAAAGCTGGTGCACAACAGACACCCCAGGTCACCTCAGACAAATTTGGTGCTTCTGACTGATGCCCAACACTGCCATGAGGCAAGTTCTGTACCACACCTGTCCATTAGGTGCAGGCAGTGCTTCTCCCACGTGCTTTACTCATCCCCTGGGATTGGTCCCTACTGGTACTATTTAATTCCTTCAGCAATCACATAGATACTGTCATTGAGTGCACCCTTAGCAAGTTTGCAGGTGGCAGAAAGCTGACCAGTGCATATTTTCCAGGGTTTTTTACCTTGACAAGTTGGAGGAGTGGGCCCATGTCACCTGGGTGTCTCTGGGAGACTCATGACTTGCTAAGGACTTCCCTGAGGAAGCCTGGGCACCATGATGGATGTCATACAAGACAGCAGGCCTTACATTTCAAAAGGAAAGAGGAGAAACTGGAGAGGATCCCCATGAGGTCTGCCAAGGTGGAATGAGGAACCTTAGAGTTATTTTAATAATAAGAGCTGCATAGTTGAACTCCAGAAGTGGAACAACCTTAGAGATAAGGAAGTAACAAGTTAACATAGCACCATGTCTCTCATGACTCATGTAAATTAGTAACCAATCAAAGGAAGGGCAATTGTTGGAATTGTTGGTATTGTTTAGGTGCATCTTGCTTGAAGTTGAAACTAGTTTTAACAGGGTGATGCTTATAGTCCATGAAGAAAAGCACAAAGAGCATGCACTGAAAGAAGGGGTAAAAAGTTCCCCAGGAGGAAGACATCCAGCCTTCATCTCTGACAATCACCAGAAGACCACCTGAGCTTTACTGGGCAAGCTCTATTTGGGCAGAGTCAATGCAAATGACTTATTGGAAATGATTTTTATTGGGAATGGCTTTTCTTAGAAATATAATGAATACGTAAAACTAGTTTGTGTGAAGTTGGAAAGTTTTGTCTTGAATGGGGCACACACCAGGAGGAGCAATCCCCTGTGTGCCCAGCCCTGCAATAAAGGATCACAGAATCACAGAATCACAGAATCTTAGGGGTTGGAAGGGACCTCAAGAGATCATCGGGTCCAACCCCCCTGCCAAAGCAGGCTCGCTATCTCATATTACACAGATAGGCATCCAGACGAGACTTGAATATCTCCAGAGAAGGAGACTCAACCACCTCCCTGGGCAGCCTATTCCACTGCTCTGTCACCCTCACTGTGAAAAAGTTCTTCCGCATGTTGGTGCGGAACTTCCTATGCTCCAGCTTACAGCCATTGCCCCTAGTCCTGTCCCCACAGACCACTGAAAAGGGGCTGGCCAAATCCCCCTGCGTCCCAAGTCTAAGATATTTATAAACACTAATTAGGTCTCCCCTAAGCCTTCTTTTCTCCAGGCTGAACAGACCCAGCTTACTCAGCCTTTCCTCATATGGGAGATGTTCCAGGCCCTTAATCATCTTCGTGGCCCTTCTCTGGACTCTCTCCAGGAGATCCCTGTCTTTTTTATACCATGGAGCCCAGAACTGGACACAGTACTCCAGGTGGGGCCTGACCAATGCAGAGTAGAGGGGGAGGATCACTTCCTTCGACCTGCTGGACATACTCTTCCTGATGCATCCCAGGATCCCATTGGCTCTCTTCGCCACCAGTGCGCACTGCCGGCTCATAGCCAACCTGTCATCAACCAGGACCTCCAGGTCCTTCTCCACAGAGCTCCTTTCCAGCAGGTCATCCCCCAGCCTGTACTGATACAGTCGGTTGTTCCTCCCCAGGTGCAAGACTTTACACTTGCTCTTGTTGAACCTCATCTGGTTTCTCCCAGCCCAGCTCTCCAGCCTGTCAAGGTCTCGCTGGATGGCAGCGCAGTGTTCCTGCGTGTCAGCCAATCCTCCCAGCTTTGTATCATCGGCGTACTTGCTGAGGGTGGATGCTATACCCTCATCAAGATCGTCAATGAAGATATTAAACAGGACTGGACCCAACACCGAGCCCTGGGGAACACCGCTAGTCACAGGCCTCCATTCAGATTCTACTCCACTGATCACGACCCTCTGGGCCCGGTCCGACAGCCAGTTCTCGACCCACCTCACTGTCCACTCATCTAACCCTTGTTCCCTCAGCTTCTCTATCAGGATGTCGTGGGAGACAGTATCGAAAGCTTTGCTAAAGTCAAGGTAGACGACATCCACTGCTCTCCCTCCGTCCACCCAGTTGGTGATGACATCATAGAAGGCTATGAGATTGGTCGAGCACGATTTCCCCTTGGTGAATCCATGCTGACTACTCCTCATAACCTTCTTCTCTTCCAGTTGTTTGGAGATGGCATCCAAAACAAACTGTTCCATCACCTTTCCAGGGACAGAAGTGAGGCTGACTGGCCTGTAGTTACTGGGATCCTCCTTCTTGCCTTTTTTAAAGACTGGAGTCACATTGGCTATTCTCCAATCTTCAGGCACTTCTCCTGTAGTCCAGGAATAAAGGATACCTGCCTAATAGTCACCAAGGCTATTGAGTTTTGATTCCAACTTTTCACAGCATCAAGGGATATGGCTGATGTCATTGCTGGATCTCTCAGTTATTTTCCAATGGTCTTGGGAAGCTGGAGAGATCCCAGTTGACTGGAAGCTGGCAAACTGGAAACTTGAAACATTTTCAAGAAGTGTAAGAAAGAAGCCCCTGCTAGTTACAGGCCTGTCAGTCTCACCTCAGTGCCTGGTAAAATTATGGAGATCATCATACTGGGAGTTATTGAAAAACACCTAAAGGACATTGGTCACAACCAAAACAGTTTCAGGAGAGGAAGGTCCTGTCTGTCTAATCTGAGTTCCTTTTACAACAAGGTCACCCAGATTGTTGACAAAGGGAACCAGCTGATGTTATTTTTTGGATTTCAATAAGACTTTTGATACTGTGTCTCACAGTATCTAGATGGACACCATGTCCAGCATACAAACAGACAAAGCCATAATGCGTTAGGTGGGTAATTGGCTGGTAGGTCAGGCCCAGGGGGGTGATAATGAATGGGGTTACATCTGGCTGGAGTCCAGTCACTAGTGGGGTTCCCCAGGGTTCCATTTTAGGTCTTCCAAAACGACCTGGACACAGGACTAGAGGGTATCTTAGGTAAAGTTGCAGATGACACCAAATTGGGACGAGCTGTCCAATTGTTGACTCTGTTGTGGGTGGAGAAGCCTTACAGAGAGAGCTGCATAGATTAGAGAGCTAGAAAATCACCAACAGTATGAAGTTTAACAGGGCAAGTGCTGGATTCTGCACCTGGGAAAGAGCAACCCTGGTTATGCATACAGCCAGGGGGATCAGATGCTGGAAGTCAGCCACGCTGAGACAGATCTGGGGTCTTGGTCGACAGCAAGTTAAATATCAGTCAGCAGTGTGCCCAGGCAGCCAGGAAGGCTATGCTGATTGGTTTTAATACAAAGAGGGGAGGGTAATGATTAGCATATTCGTACTATTTCCTGTAAATCATTATCATATGTAAATGTCCTCCACACGTGTAGTTATGCTGAGAGGGGGTCCTCTGGTGGTCATCGATAGTCTTCCTCACCGTGTCCACGAGTGACCCCCATTCTTGCACATACTCATTTCATCTTTGGCTGATCTTTCATAACCACAGCCAGTTTCTTCTTGTACCTATTGCTTTGATGCAAGGTCCATAAGCAGTAACTACTGTTTTAATTCAGAGTCCATAGTGATTTCCTGTAGTGATAAAGGCACACGCCATCTTAGTTACCTGTTCCTAAGGGCCTCAATGTGCTTTATGTTCTCATAGCTGCTGTAACTCCTTTGAAATCAAAATCATATTCTAAACTAAAACCAAAATAACCTAGAAGTTAAGCTGTTTTATTAGGGTGACTGTAACACTGGGACACATGGAACCTTTGTTTTCCAGCCACAGCTTTACAGAAACCCCTCTTATGGGGGGTTGTGTCAAGGAATAGCATCTGAAAAGGAAGAGAAGCACCTTCCTCTCCTGAAGGATGAGGAACCAAGAGGGGAGGCAGGGAACATAGTAGATTCTGCTGCTCATCCCTGAGCGGCTCCTGGCAGGACAGAGTGGTCCTGCTTGGAGGGGAAGGGGTGGGGAGGGAGGTGTGTGTATTTTCAGGGTTGGCCAATGTGGGCAGGGGTCCTCCTGAAGATTCATGGGTGTGTAAAATCTGAAAGAAAAAGCAGGAAGACAAAGTAAGAATTCTTCTGTTCAGGCAGCTGATGGCAATGCATGCACTGACGTGTCCCATATTCCTTGATCTGCTCCTCCCTACTTACGTGTTCTGATAACCAAGAGAGAGAGACACAAGCTGAAGAGATTTGACAGTCTGCTCTCTGGTTTCAGCATGCTTTGGACAAACACAGGCAACAATTAGTGTATGCACTGTGAAAACTCAAGGACAAATGCCCTTTTAGTACACACCCTTCCACCTTGAAATAAACCCCTGGCTGACAGCAGTGGTGGTCCTGCTCCCGTTTTAGAGCCAGCACAGACATAAGAAGGAGGAGGTTCACCTCACCTCCTGAACCATGTCACATCCCCTTGCCTGGCTTGTGGAGAATGTCACATAGGGGTTTGCAGGCAGAATGCCTATAGTTCTTTCCAAATAGCCATGCAGATCGGTGCTTTTGTTCCTTCTCTCCATTCCCCACCAGTCTAGTGGCAGCCTTCAGCTTCAGCAAGCCACAGGTACCACAAATATGCTGCTCTGCAGCTTCACTGGTCACCCTCTGAGCCAAAAGAAAAGCACACCTCCTAGATGTCTGCAGCATCACCAGCCTTGCAGCCACCATTTGAATGATGTCTCCACCAATAATCCTCTTTCTTGCTTCAAGACAGAGACTTGCAGAGATCCCTTCCCATTGATGGGATTCTGTGTTTCTACAACACCTTTCCCAGAACTCTTTCCCTCTGTCCCTCTCACAGGCATAAGGATTAGTACACAATCACACCTGCTTTGGGTTTCCATGACTATGGCCATTTCTTTCAAGGTCATTTCTTCGGTTGACTTTTATTGTGTACCAAGCGATACTGCAGGCAGGATGTGGATAGCTGATGTGTATGTACATAGAAATTATTTCTTGGCTACTGCATTCATTGGATAGGAAAAAGTAATGAGGCTAAGCATTAGTCACCACCACTGGACCAAAAGATTCATGTTTTCTTCACACTTTTAATATTTTATACCTCTTCAAGGCAGCAGGTCTTCTCTGGCATCCCTGAACTACTGTTGGCATCTCGAAAGACTTAGGTCCCCAGGTGCAGAACTTTTCATTTCCTTTGGCTGAATTTCATGAGCTTCCTCTCAGCCCATTTCTCCAGCCTGTCGAGTTCCATGTGAACAGCAGACACACCCCTCCAGTGTATCAAGCAATCATTCCATCTGTTTATCATCTGCAAACCTGCTGTGGCTGCACCCTGTCCAATCATGCAGATGATCTAGATAACATATAGATAAGGAACTGGGGGATGATGTGGCCAAGTCACTCTCCATCATATTTGAGAGGTCCTGCCAGTCTGGTGAAGTTCCCAGTGACTGGAAAAGGGGAAATATAACAGCCATTTTTAAAAAGGGGAAAAAGGAAGACCCAGGGAACTACCAGCCGGTCAGTCTCACCTCTGTGCTCGGCAAGATCACAGAATCCCAGAGTTGCAGGGGTTGGAAGGGATCTCAAGAGACCATGGAGTCCAACCCCCTGCCAAAGCCAGTTCCTCAGGACAGATGGCAGATGGGTATACCTAGTATATCTTGAGAGATGAGACTCCACACCCCCTGGGCAGCCTGTCCCAGGGCTCCCTCACCCTCACTGTGACAAAGTTCTTCCGCATGTTGCTGTGGAAGTTCCTCTGCTCCAACTTGCAGCCACTGCCCCTTGTCCTGTCCCCACAGACACTGAGAAGAGGCTGGCCATTTCCCCCTGTGTCCCACACTTCAGATCTTTATAAACATTGATCAGATCCCCTCTCAGTCTCTTTTCTCCAGGCTGAACAGCCCCAGCTCACTCAGCCTTTCCTCACAGGGGAGATGCTCCAGGCCCTTCATCATCTCCATAGCCTCCTCTGGACTCTCTCCAGGAGATCCCTGGCTTTTTTATCCCAGGGAGCCCAGAACTGGACACAACACTCCAGGTGGGGCCTGACCAGGGCAGAGGGTGTAATTGTGGGTTTCCCAATCACCAGTTGGGAACCAGTTAATTCAGTTACAAACTTATTTTTATTAATTTAGCAGGCGGCAATAGGCAGAGCAGCGCTGGGTGGCCGGAGAGTCTCAGCTCTACCAACGGCGCGCGCGGTCCCCGTCCGAGTTCAGGTTTTTATAGTCTGCTGGTTCCGGGTCCCGATTGGTTCACTGAGGCTTCCGCTTGATCTTCTGCACATGCGCCAGTTGTTAGGGGCTCATCTTCTACCTCCTGGTGGTCAGCGGGATGAAGCTGCTCCTCTTCCTCATTTGTCCCTTAGTTGACCCCTCTCCCATATTTGGTCATCTTTAACAACAAGCTCATTCATTGGCTACTTGATTTCTATGGTTTCTATTTCTAAGTTACCTATAACTCAATTCTATGCTTCGTTAGCAACTTACAATATGCGTTACACAATCATTCTTACAAAATCAGAATGTTACGGCCTGTTTCAAGGTACATGTGGTTTACTGAACAAAGGCTCATCTATCACAGAGGGGAAGATCATGGAGCAGATCCTCCTGGAGACTGTGCTCAGGCACGTGGAAAATAAGGAGGTGATTCATGACAGCCAACATGGCTTCACTAAGGGCAAATCATTCCTGACAATGCCAGTGTTCTATGATGGAGTAACAGAGATGGTGGACAAGGGAAGGATAACAGACATCATCTTTCTGGACTTGTGCAAGGCCTTCGACACAGTCCAGCACGACATCCTTGTCTCTAAATTGGAGAGACATGGATTTGACAGATGGACCATTCAGCAGATAAGAAACTGGCTGGATGGTCACACTCAAAGAGTTGTGATCAACAGCTCCATGTCCACATGGAGGTCTGTGACGAGTGGTGTTCCCCAGGGGTCAGTACTGGGAGCAGCACTGCTCAACGTCTTTGTTGGTGACATGGACAGTGGCATTGAGTGCACCATTAGCAAGTTTGCTGACGACACCAAGTTGTGTGGTGAAGTCAACACGCTGCAGGGAAGGGGTGCCATCCAGAGGGACCTTGACAGGCTGGACATGGGCCCATGCAAACGGCATGAAGTTCAACAAGGCCAAGTGCAAGGTCTTGCATGTGGGTTGGTGCAATCCCAAGCACAGCTACAGGCTGGGTGGAAAATGGATTGAGAGCAGCCTTGAGGAGAAGGACTTGGGGCTGCTGATCAATGACAAGCACAACATGAGCCAGCGGTATGCACTAGCAGCTAAGAAGACCAACCATGTCCTGGGCTGCATCAAGAACAGTGTGGCCAGCAGGTCAAGGGAGGTGATTCTGCCCTTCTGCTCTGCTCTCGTGAGACCGCACCTGGAGTAACACATCCAGCTCTGGGGTCCCTGGTACAGGAAAGACATGGAGATATTGGAGTGATTCCAGAGGAGGGCCACAAAGATGGTCAGGGGGCTGGGAGCACCTCTCCTATGAACACAGGCTGAGAGATTTGGGTTTGTTCAGCCTGGAGAAGAGAAAGCTCCAGAGAGACCTAATTACAACATACCAATACTTAATTGGGGTCCTACAGGAATGTGGGAGTGTGATAGGGCAAGGGGAAATTGCTTCAGGCTGAAAAGGGGTAGGTTTAGCTTAGATGTTACAAAGAAATTCTTTGCTCTGAGGGTGGTGAGGCCCTGGCACAGGCTGCCCAGAGAGGGTGTGGAAGCTCCATCCCTGGAAGTGTTTAAAGCTGGGCTAGATAGGGCTTTGGGTAACCTGGTGTCCCTGCCTATGGTAGGGGGACAGAACTAGATGATCTTTGAGGTCCCTTCCAACCCAAAGCATTCTATGATTCTATAACAAATAGTTGTGGCCTCAGTATCAGGTACACTGCTGATGACTGATGATTGACTTCATGCCACTGATGACAATATTGTAAGCTTGACTTGGTACAATTTGTGCTCCATCTCACTGACCAGTGGTCTAGCCTGTACTTCAACAGTTCATTAGGAGGGCAACAAGGATGGTGAAGGGTCTGGAGGGGAATTCTTATGAGGAGAGGCTGAAGCCCCTTGGTTTGTTGGTCCTGGGGAAAAGAATACTGAGGGGAGAGCTCATGGCAGTCTATGGATTCCTTATGAAGGGGAGCGAAGGGGCAGGCACTGATCTCCTCTCCTTGGTGACCAGTGACAGAAGGGCATGAAGCTGAGAAAGGGTAGGTTTAGGTTGAATATTATGAGAGGTTCTTTACTGAGAGGGTGGTCAAGCACTGGAACAGGCTCCCTAGGGAAGTGGTCACAGCACTGAGCTTGACTGAGTTCAAGAAGCATCTAGACAATGTGCTCAGTCCCGTGGTCTGACTTGGCTGGGCCTGTGTGGAGCCAGGAGTTGGACTTGATGATCCTTCTGGTTCCCTTCCAACTCAGTATACTCTATGATCCTATAATTCTATGATCAGTGCAGATATGATAAACAGTGTTGGAACCCTTCCTAATCACATGATAAATAATATCCACCTCACCCCCCTCATCCACCAAGGCAGACACCTCCTTGCAGAAGGCTATCAGTGGCATGAGGCACAATTTCCTCCCTTTGCAAATCCATACTGGCTACTTCCTAAATATAGAGTAGTATACATATATATATACACACACTAATATATAACAGCTGATTCAATAGGCTGTGAGCCACCCACAGCATAGAAGGGATTTGATGTTCATTCATCTGCTAGAGAAAGATACACTGCTCTGTGTCTTGTGCATGCAACTGCATGCCACTGCTTCTCCCAGCCTGTGACCCTCACCTCACCACCAATCCAGCTGGCATTCCACCAGACTTGTGATTAACTGGCTGATTAACTGTGATCTTCAAAGATGTGAATGAACACTAATTGCATAGCTCTGACAAATAGGCAGGACTTAACGCCTTATGCTTATAAGATAATAAAGGAATCAGTGAAATTAGTCTGATTAAAGCAAAGAGAATAACAAAGAGCAAGCAAGATGTGGCAAGCACTTATTTTATTAACAAGTGGTGTTAGAGAAATAAAACTTTTGAGATGGAGTACCCAAAGTCTGAAATTCCATTCGTAAATTTACACTGCTGGCAAGGAAAGTTATTTACTAGCAATTTAATTATGCATTAATCACTAATAGATGACAGTGGCTCACAGTTAATTAACATAAAAATGATGTGATGCTAATGCTACTTGCTGAATACTGACACTCTACTAGAACAGTGTGGAAAAGAGGAGGCATGTCTCCAGGTTTTCAACTAGGTCTGTGTGTTCCCATCACAAGATCCAAGAACAGAGAATAAACAGCAGAAATTATGTTCTTTAGAGCCATTTTCTTTATCTTTGACTTGACCCCTTAGCACTGCCCCACGTGCAGCTTCAGCACACCATTGAAGTGCATATCCACGTAGTAACTGAACTCCTTGGGCATGATGTGCATCCTGTTGTTGGGAAGTACGTTGTCAAAGTAATGATTGGGAATGGAATGGCCATCAGGATGTGAAGAGAAGGGCCAGAAGCCGTAGAGTGTAATGTGTTGACACAACTCCAGAGCACTATTCACTAGCATGAAACCTGAGGAGAGGCGAGGGGTATTAAAACCACGATCATGCCAGTACTTGCTTAGAGAACTCAGGTACTGAGGGTGGAAGAAGAAGACATGTGACTGAGAGGCAGCGTCCTGTAAAGCATAGAGTGCTCGGTAAGAAGATTCAGTATTGCCAGGGAAGGAAAAAGCTGGGAGGAGGAACCAAGTCTTTCCATAGGAAGCTGCTGCCTTCACAAATGGCAGGCGCCGACCACTCAAACCACGAAACCTGTGAGACAAGAGATGTGGGACCATTAGCCTCTGCCAAAACCAATTTCATTCCCTCCTGCCCTTGCTTTGCCACCCTGCCTTGGAGCAGTGAAACACTGGACCCTCTCTTGACCCCTGTTTTCCCCTTCTCTGCATCTTGTGGGTGATTTGACTGCAAAGTTCTCAGGGGCAGCCAACACAGACGAGAGGAGCTGCTGGGAAATACCCAGTATGTTTGGTAGTGATTAGTTAGTTAAAAGGCTGGGAAGTTGTCTTCAAATTTAAAAGTTCAGTGGCCCCACAGCTCACAGTTAATGATGTTCCATAATGGTGGAGCAGAAGGCTAGGAGAGAATTCATGTGTTCTGTCCTTTAGAGATCTACTACACAGACATCTATACCTGAGCTGACTGTCAAAGTGTTCTTTGTAGCCAGCAGAGAGAGACAAGCACAGGTAAATCACAACTCATCTGTGTTATTTCAGATGTCTGTTGTAGGGCACAAGTACCCATTTTCTCCACTGGACATAAAGAGTATTTACACAGCTAGGATCAGAATGAGATTAAATAGTTCCTATCAGAGCTCCTCCTGACAGGAGCAGTGTGGAACACAGCTGAGCCTCTGTTTGGGAACATCCTTGAGTTTCCTTGAAGGACTGGAAATGCTGTTAATCTCTATTGGCAAGCTAAACAGTCAAGAGCAAACAAGTCTTGAACAAACACTGCCCCAGAGGACTACAAGACTTGCAGTATTCTCCTGTATACCTCTCCATGGAGGGGAACATCTCATGGCAGGAGGCATCAATAGGTTTTTTTAGATGGGGCAGGCATGGTAGAAAAATCCTATTTTGGGGGACCAGAACACAGGCAAAAGAGACTGACTCTTCAAGAGTATACATATATACATATATAAATACACACACAGATGTAAGGGGGAAGAAAGTTAGGAGTCCTATTACCGATTCTGGAGGATACTAGGATTCACAGTGACAATGCTTGACTTCCTGCCCACATCCTCAGGGAAGTCCATAGACGGCAGGTTAAACCTGATTGAGGTCGTAAGCAAATAAAATATATGAGAAATTATGCTCCCTGATATCCTGAGAGCTTACTTATCCTTCTGTGACACTACCCGTTTCAGCTACACCCCACCACTGCCCCACCACCTTCCCAGAACATTTTATCTGCCCCTTCTCCCTATTCCCATGAAACCCCTCTCCTCCTGCTGGTCTCCTACATCTCTCCTGGGTAGATGAGGGGCAATTACCTGATTACAAAATCGTGCCCATCAATTTCAGAGCCGCAGCT